>NW_018480053.1:0-58263 GCF_002113885.1 Mizuhopecten yessoensis | reverse complement strand
AAACACTGGGCCAAGAAAAGTAAACATGTAGTTATAAAACAAACTCTGTTCCGTGAAAAGTTAACATGCATTTATAAAACAAACACTCTGTTTTAAAAACAAACTGTTATACTCAAAACTAAACACAAGTCTGCGAAGAATAAACGTCGGTTTAAACAATAAACGGTGACTCGTCAAATATAAACTATAATCCAAAAAATACACACAAAAAGAGAACAACTAAACGATTTTTGAAAATTAAACGAAAAAATGAAAAAAATACACGGTAAGGGTCCACCAGTGCCTATGGGTGCAGAGGGGCGGGGCTCAAAAGGGGGATTTGAGGTTTAAATCATTAAAATCCTTCTCCTTCTGTACCATTGGAAGGATTTTATCCAAATTTGGCCTGGAGCATCCTTGGGCAAAGGGGACTATATTTTTTATAAACATTAGGTCTCTGCACTGTGGCCCATCTGGATGCAGAGTGGCAAGGCACAAAAGGAAAATTTGAGGTTAAAATCATCAAAATCCTTCTCCTTCTGTACTATTGGAGGGATTTTATCCACATTTGACCTGGAGTATCCTTTGACAAAGGGACTAAATTTTGTATAAATGGGGAGTATAGTCTTTATGGGTGCAGAGTTGTGGGGCCCAATAGGGGAATTGGAGGTTTAAGTTTTCAAAATCCTTTTTCCTCTATACCATTTAAGGGCTTTCATCCACATTTGACCTGGAGCATCCTTGGGTGAAGAAGGAAAACAAATGTATAAATGGAGGGTGTGGTCCCTTTGGGTGCAGAGGTGTGGGACCAATTAGGGGAATTTGAGGTTGAAATTTTAAAATCCTTCTTCTAATGAACCATTGGAGGTATTTTATGTAATAAGTATATTTTCCCATAGTTCCTTTATTATCCAGGTGAGCGATACAGGCCCTCTGTGCCTCTTGTTCATAATTCCAACCTGTTGTTGTATTAAGTATTAAGTAATAAACTGCTGATTAAAATTGCTAAATCTTTTACAGATCTGTATTAGAGTATAAGAGTCTTTTATATCCGTCTCCAATGCTTATTTTCTTTTGAGAACTGAAAATCAGTGATAATTGAATTAATGAATATCAAAATTGCTGATTTATTGTTTTATCTGAGAAACAAATCTGTTAATAATAAGTGACAAAAGATTGACTTGGTCTAGGGGAGGTAACTCTTTGTAATTCATGACAGTAAGCATATTTTGCATGAGTGTGAACCGAGTTTGTTAATACAATTTTCCTCCCTTTTGTTGTTTGTAAATGATTTGAATAGCAAATAGAATTTTCCTTTTATGTTTTCAAACAGATGTCTAGAAATTAGAAATGTAGAAAAAGTTTAGTAAAATTTAGATAAACGTGTTTAGATAAATAGAAAAGAAATAGTCCCATTATTGTCATGGGAACCACATCATTCATTACTAATTAATTTGCATCCGCTCTTTCTTGTTCATCATCACTTTAGATCAGAACTAATGTGAACAGTTAGCAAAGCTGTTTATAAAAAACAATAATTCAGACTCAAAATTGTTGTATAAAGAAATATCAAAAGGAAAAGAAATTCCGTATTTTTTATTTAAGTACTAAATGAATTTTATTTAATTAATTGCAGAGGTGGTGAAGAACAAGAGGAAACCACATCCCGCCGCAGTCGTCGTCGGCAAGAAGAAGACGAGGAGGTGGGTTGAGATCTATTGCTTTGAATCAGATTATGATTTTCAAACTAATGTTGAAATAATACAAAACTTAGTTTCTCTATTGAGCTGCTCATATACATTAACAAATTGGTTTTATCCTACAACTAATAAACAATCTCTATCATCACTCTAATTAAAGGTCTCATTTGGCATTTGTGAAAACGAAGCAAAATTAATCTGAACATTGATTAGAAAGTAAAGTTCAACAATGATTGTTTTGATCATCTCAAACCCTCGTTATTAGAATGTATTAGTCAACCTAGTGTAGGTACTGGTTTGATGTGTAGGCTGTGTGCTAGAAGATCATTAGGAAATCAATAGCCCATTTATCATTCAACCATGGTTTTGCAAAACACATACATTTATGCAGGATAGATCTGCAAGGAATCTGGCCGATCCTAAAGCAAGGACTTGTCCGCCATGCCATCATAATTGTTTTTTTCTGGTCCACTGTGCATTAAAGCCATTTTGGTTTCTGTTGAGTATAACATATAAATGATAGATTTCACTGTGTAATACTTGCAATATGATTAAAATATTAGGAAATTGTGCAGTAATCTTCACTGTGTGGTGGCAAGGGAATTAACTCTGTTTAACCCTCATATAATATAGTTATTGACAAGGGAAGTAACTGTTTATAATTCTAACCTTTTGGTAACAAGGAGAGTAAGTCAGTGTAAAACTAACTCTGTAACCCTCACCAATTATTGACAAGAAATGTTACTGTGTAGCCCTAACTTCGTGGTAACAAGGGAAGTTACTGTGTAGCTCTAACCTTGTGGTAACAAGGGAAGTTCCTGTGTAGCCCTAGCCTCTTGGTAACAAGGGAATAAATGTGTAGCCCTAGCCTCGTGGTAACAAGGGGAAAATACTGTGTAGCCCTTGCCTCGTGGTAACAAGGGAAGTTACTGTGTAGCCCTAGCCTTGTGGTAACAAGGGAAGTTACTGTGTAGCCCTAGCCTCGTGGTAACAAGGGAAGCTACTGTGTAGCCCTAGCCTCGTGGTGACAAGGGAAGTTACTGTGTAGCCCTAACCTCATGGTAACAAGAGAATAAATGTGTAACCCAATCGTGTGGAAACAAGGGAACTAAGTGTGTATAACCCTCACGGCTATGGATGACTACTTGTTTTCAGGACACAACATCCAGCTATCGCTCACGGAGGAATAGGGGTGGAAATGATGAGGTAACGTCATGAGTGTTGTCCTTGGAAACTGCACCGCAACCTTGGAGACTATTGCACACATATACTGTACTGAACTAACCTACTCCTTCATATTTATAACTGTATCATGTAGTTCATATTTATCCTATAGTTAGTGTCCTCAAATTTTGTTTTCTAATGATTGCCTGTATATTCTATATTTCATTTAATTTGTAATTGTTAAAATTCACATATACAAGTAATGCTTTTGATATTTTCTTAAGAAAAACAATTTTATAATATTTGAGCACAAATATTTTGACTAAATTTGGTCTGGAGCACCCTTAGGCCGAGGGTCAAAGTCAAAGTCTGTGTGACCATGGAAACGTGAAGTTATGCCATGTCATCAGAAACTTTGAGATGATCAATTTTATCTGTCTTTTCCTCTTGAATCCTTCTTGGGTGAGTTTTCTCCCCTTTGGTGATGGTGACTTTTCTCCCTTTCTCTCATCAGCAGTCAGTAGTGTGAAAAAGCCCTTAAACCCTCCTAAAAATGTTTCTGCCATCATTTCCCAAATACCACTCAAAATTCTTTCTCTCTATCCTGGGTGTACTTTGATTGATCATGACAACTTTGTTCTAGAACTCATATCAACATGTAAGCAACGTTTACTGCTTCAATGATATTCCGTCTTTGCATATTGCAGAGTTATCTTCTCTTATGAGCAGGTATTGATTGTTACGTTATTTGTTTGTGAGAGTAACGTCATCAATTTTTGAGAAAACGACGTAATTTTCTCACACAAACCAATGACGTAACAATCAATCCCTGCTCACAAGAGAAGATAACTCTGCAATACGCAAAGATAGAATAAGGCATTATTAATTACCTCTGTAAAGATATATTTTTTGGGAAAGAATGATAACTCTGTAATTCAAACAGATTTCTATCAAGTTCTACCATAGAAATGTTAATTAGCTATGGTTGTTCGGAAATATTCCAATACATTATCATTTAGGGAAACTGATTACTAAATGGTTGACAGCCTGACAGAAGATTGTTTTCTGCAAAATGTTATTCAAAATACAAACTCTACAGAATGATTTCAATAGTGAGTTTTCTCTGAATTAAGTTTCACCTGTTATCAGGAACAGAGAATCTTTGCAAAAACATCATGATTTGGCACTTCATGCTATCTTTCACATGCAGGAATGCAGAGATTTTCTGTTAAGCAGTTTTATAAATTAAATGTTTTAAAAGTTGGTAGAAAAGTCCTTAACTATTATACTGCTAAATTATCCATGTTTGTGGTATACGATGTGTATGGGTATTGTACACTTGCTGAGTCAATGCTTTCTCTATTGTAGCACTAGTATATTAGCTAGAACATGTATTTATTTCAGGTACTACAACAAGTCTGTCTCGTACTGTCTTAATCTCTACCAAACTTTATAACATAGCTTCATCATATTCATTTCTGTGTTCCTAAAATGTATTTGTTGTACATGTATTGCATACTTGTATCATTATATTTAATTGCAAAAAGAGTTAAAAAATCCTGCCTTGGCAATACTAAATATGTGTATTCCTATGTTTACACTTCAACAGACGACTATCAAATCCTAATTATCCTGTATATATATATATATTTATTAGACTCTTGAAACACATTCATTAGATCAGAGATTAATTATCACATTAATGATAACCTGTAACAGAGATCATAAATCAAAACAACCTGTTTGAATCAAACCTTCTATGACAGTTTAATTTGAAAGTCATTGAAAATTTGAAATACCTAGTCAAAATTTCATATCATGCTAACATGGAAAAGTGTCACTATTATTTAACTCAAGGTCATCAGTTATCTTCAGTTAATACTTTTGTGTATTTTCTATTTCTGAAAGCAATTTGATCAAACAACATGGGTGCAACAACTGTATGTTAGCAATAGTGTACTTTAACATAGGAATTAGCGGTAGAATAGGTGTTACCAATTCTAATCTGATCACTAAATATTTCCACATCATGTCTTATACATTTCCAGAATTTTCTGAAATACCAAATGAAATCAATGTCTTCCAACAATCTTTTCGAATCAGACCAATTAACGGGTGTCCCAAATGTCAGATTAGATGGGTTTCAATGTAATCGAAAAAATTGTATGATGTTTCACTATGAAACTCACAAAAAAATTCTTTCGTGATTCTAAGTAGATGGATCAACTTAACTGTTATGTATATCTTAGAAATAAAGTAGTTTATTTAGATGCATGTTGTAAGATTGCGGCACTGAGAACTTCTCTATATTGTAACCTTTCAGTTCCCGACTGGTACAGGATTACCAACTTCTCTGTAATAGTATCGTAGATGTCATTGGAAATGTTCAATGTTTAACGAGATTTTAACAACAAAACTCTAAAAAAAAAAACTATTTTAAACTACCTGTATAAATTTGCTGGTATGATACAAGATAAGATATGCTTACCATATGGTAGTTAGGTTTTACTATACCTGTTTTGTTTTTGTCTTGTTTATTTTCAGATCATTGCCATATAATCAGAAATTTTGAAGTATTTTTATTTCATTTTTTCAGTCATTAAGAAAATTGATGTATCAGTGCCGGTGGTAAATTTTCTGTATCAAACGATCAAAGAACGAGAAATATGCTTTATAACTTGACGGCTCTCAAATACAGATTAATCTGAATACACTTTAGTGAGAATTGAAATTCTAATGCTTTGTTTTTAGACAGGTCTGAATTGAAATGCAAAACAAGGTCAAAGATTCAATATGTTAGATTCCTTCTTTTCACAGGACAGCTACAGTGCTCCAGCTGAGCCCGCATACGACGCTGAGGCAGACAATCGTCGTCGTCAACAGCAGGAAGAAGAAGAGGCTGCCGCCAGAGCCGCTGAGGAGGAATACAACAGACAGCAGGAAGAACTACGTCGCCAGCGCCAGGAAGAAGAAAGACAGAGGCGGGAAGAAGAGCAAAGGAGACAACAGGTATGTAGGGCTTATTAGGGTCAAGGTCACTGTAGTACAGAACGACACTAAGAAATGTTTTGAAAGCACGACACTAGTTGTAACACGCATGTACAGAGAAATATTAAGGTGATATGCATGTGACAGAATTCCCCAGTGAAAGATTGTTTCAAATAATCATATGGAAAGGTTTTTAACCATGTATAAAGCTGAGAAAAAAGTGAACTTTTCCAATCTTGTTTTGTTAGTATTTATAAAACATACAGCACCTGTAAGTACTGAGACCCCTCATATATAGTGTGACTTACTTTTCATGACATAATGAAAAAAAAATGAAATAATTAATTACGGTAATAACTTTTTCAGATTATCTTTTAATTATACATCACAGGAAAAAAAAATGGTTGAAATAAAACAATGAATTTGGCTCAAATTACATTCGAACTTTCACAATTAGAAGATAATTTTTCTTATTTCTAAATGTTTCTTATGAAATTCAAATGAATCAATATTTGAAAATAAATTTAAAAAAAAGATGAAAAAATAGACACTCAAATGGATTTACTATTTAGATTTTTAAACATTTCTGTTAAAGTTTTGTGTGTTTAACCCATACAATAAAATTCAGAACAGAGGGCATCTGACTGTCCATATTGGTTGAATGCATGTGTGTGTTTTCCTTGAAATGCATGTTGACACCATCAGAATAAAGAAAGAATCGAAGTGCAGGAACCACAACGTTACCAGAAGGCACTACAAGAACGGAAAAAACTGGAAACACGTCTCAAATCTGATACAAATGGTGATACTAGGAATGAAAATGCTAAGGTAGAGGGCAGTGAAAAATGGTCTAAGAACTCTTTTAGCACAAGCATAGAAGTGCGACGAATATCAGAGGAAGGAAAGGCAGGCAAACTCAAATCTTTCTTTGAAACCAAAGAGGACGCAACACCTAAAATGAATGGCCATACACCAGTGCCGGTTAAACGTCAAAATTCAATCCAGAGTCCAGTAAGTTTGATAACATCACTGTACTTAAGTAGGAAATATATTGTATTTATTGCAGTCAAATGAATATTTAAATGTTTAAAAAGAATCTATATTAAAAATTCTTATACAATGTACTGTTTACCATAATTGTATATCTTTTTTTCTATAGTTACTTTAATTTGACCTACACTTCATACCATTACACAATTTTCAACATTTTGAACTTTCAATACTAATTAGTGGAATAATTTCTGTCCAAATGTTGCACCAGGATAGTTTGTCCTAGTATATTCAAAATTAAGTTTCTCATAAACCCTTTATATTTTGATGATTTATTTTGTGGTTCTAAAGAATGTAGAAAATAAAATGAACATATTTTTAGGTATGAGTTACAATGGATTACATTCAGATATTAGCGCGTCTAGAGATTACTGTTTAGTAAGGTCAAAAAAGGTCAAATGTTCGCGGTTTGACTACAACTCAGAATGGTAAAATAGTGCAGATAGAACCGTCACGGAATTTAATTGAAAATAATGATGGTCTGATGTACTTGGTAAATTACAGTCGGTAGATGGCATGGAGGACAATCCACTGAACCTCGTACAGGAACAGTTGGTCAAGTTTGAAACTAGCATGCACCTGCATAACACGCCAAGGGTATGGAATGAATTCTTAACTTAGCTCTTTTTTGGTGAATTTTAGTAATAAACATATTTTTTGCATATTAGGGTTTAATGAAAGTTTAATGAGGTCTTTCAAAAATACTACAATTAACATAATTTGTCAGAAATTTATTATAGATATTGTTCCTCATAATCTGTACCCCTAAAATGTATGCAGACAGAAATAAAAAATAGAACTAATCCCATCACAGTGAGAGTTCAGACCCTGACAGTTCTCAAAGACATCAGAATTAATGGGACTGACTTGCAGAAAGGAACAGTGAGGCTGTACCTAAAATTGTATTTCCATATGATTTGACAACTAAGTCAAAGGTCCTAGATTTTATTAATCAGCGTAAATTTCAAAATAATGAAGCAAACGTTTTTGCTGTTATGTAGATTCTGTCATGGGTTGATGTACAATCATATATGGAGAAGTGTATCAGAGCTTTTTGATGGAAACGTAGGTCACCATAGGACAACCATACAACTATAGTTTAGAGCATTTGTGTGTTAGAATACAAATGGAATGGTCATTTAATCACTTACAGGTAGAGCCAAAGAAACACAGAGAAATTGAAATAAAAATAATAGCACAGGGACCAGACAGATTGAAGGATATACAGAAAAAAGTAAGAACAACAAATAATATGAAGACTCTTTCTCTCCTTTGATAATGGGGTGTTTTGGTGCTCATGAAAGGAAGTCAATAATAAGGTTTTACCATGAGCTAACTTTGTTTTAAGACAATAAAGAAAATATTAATATTACAGAAAATATTAATATTACATTACAAAGTCAGTAAAAAAATATTGATATTACGTACATCACAAAGACAGTAAAGAAAATGTAAATATTAAATAACAAAGACAATAAAGAAAATATTAATATTACATTACAAAGACAGTAAAGAAAAGAAAACAAGTACTCCATATTAAGATGTTTGTATGCTAACATAGTGAAAGAGAATGTGTACAAATGAGTCCACTTGTCCAGTGCTGCATGTGTTTCATTCCCACAGTTCCAAGGCGAGAAAACTATGGTAAATGGCAACTCACCAAGACTTGGAAAATTCAGTTCCAGTGAACAACACATCAATGTAAGCCAGAATATTTAGCACCAAGCACTTACACACACACAAAAAGTACCATCCATGAAAGAAATGAAGTTGATCAAATCAAAATTCTGGTATTTACAAAAATGAAGAGATTGAATCCTTATTTGTCATATTTGTCTTTTAGATCTGCTTATAAACTATCACTTGTTAAGACAAAAATTTCATTCAGATTAATGTGTTTCCTATACAACCTATTAGTTGGCATAACAATATATCAACACTATCAATACACTTCAGTCAATACAGACCTCATAATATACATATGCTTTCAACAGGAAAAGACAGACTCCTGGAGAGATAATCGTGCCGTGCTAGGTCGCTGGCACCATGATCAAACAGACAATGACTTGACTAAGAGAACTTTCCGTTCCACTTCAACAATTTCATTAAATACAGAGATTAGTGCCAGTGAACAAGTGAGAAGAAAAAGTGAAAAGATATCTCTGCTAACTGCTAGATTTAACAGTGTTGATAGCCCTAAAGGGGAGGTAACTTCTCCTTTGTCTCCAAGAGACGGGTCATCGTTGCGACGAAAGTGGTCTTTGTCGTCAGACACTTCGTCTGACACCACGGATAGCGTTGTGACAAGATGGCGGGCAAGGAATTCTGTTTCAAAATTGACAGATAGGTGGCAGCATGATCAAACCGATTATCCTAATTCAAACTTTTCAAGACAACGACCTCAGTCTTCCCTATCACCAGAACACAATAAAGTAAGAATTATAAAATGCCTTATGATATATGTGAAATAAAAATTAAACACA
Organism: Mizuhopecten yessoensis; assembly: GCF_002113885.1. Classification (NCBI taxonomy): domain Eukaryota; kingdom Metazoa; phylum Mollusca; class Bivalvia; order Pectinida; family Pectinidae; genus Mizuhopecten; species Mizuhopecten yessoensis. The sequence continues at coordinate 48,899 of NW_018480053.1, read as the reverse complement.
AAAGAAATTAAAACAGAAAGTTAACAATAATGATATTGTATACAAAACATGTAGTAAAATGATATATATACACTACTGTAGACTTGAAAATTTTGTTTTTATAACTGTATCATGATTTATTCATGAACTCTCCTTGTTTGATGTTAAATATTTAAATTGTTTGAAAAATCCATTGAGTTGAAATGTTTTNTTTTTTTAAAAAAAAAAAAAAAAAAAAAAAAAAGTTTTATTGGTAAAATTTGACATCTGCACTTTTATCATACTTCAATATAACATATGACCTTAAATACTATTTCTGTGGACAGGAACAGTTTTGTGCTACAGACCAGGACATTTAATGATAAGTGGCATGCTCTGTTATATTTGACATGTCAATGTTGTTTTATTAACAAATTGCCTGTTGATGATACAATTTCATAACTTGAAGTTTAAAATGTTGATTTATTGTTCTTAATTTCTTAAATTTAATATTCTCATTTTTTTGGCATGAAAAGATTTACTTTTTTGTGTTGCATTGCTGTTGTTGAGCATGAGCATGCTTTACCCGTTGCAGGAAAATAGACTACCTACTGTTCGAAGGTCAAACAGTTTAAACTTGGACAGGAGTTATACAGGTCGTCTGGTAAGTTAGGTCAACAAAAATACAAAGATGGAGGTTAAGGACAATTCTAGTGAAAATGTCTCTGCTAAAATGACCTAATCTAAACTAAATCACTTCCCAGAGGCTTTGACCAGCTCATTGCAGTTCAGATTGTCCAAGGACCTTATCATCATCTTAATTGTTGCATTTTTCCCTCGGAAATTCGAAATCCTAAAACATGAAAAATATAATAAAAATTGATGTTTTTAATGTTTTACCTTATTGTACTATCAAATTTTCCCTTTCAGTGTTAATCTCTCTTAATGCTTTCTGTATTTTATAGAATACGTGGTATGCATATTTTTTTTTTCAAATATGCTTTTTTGCAAAACAATGAGAACTGTTTATCATTTGTCAAAGTATTTGATATTTTTGTTCTGTTATTATTTTTGTTTTCTTTTTCTTGGACAGGAAGAGGAAGAGCGGTTGAGACTTGAACGGGAAGAACAGGAGAGAGAAGAGGTTAGTTATCATGTCTGTCCGTAGATACGTAGTATAAGTCACCCACAGCACCCGTCATCATCTCTTATCATTGGTTCTCTCTCCTCAGGCTCGGATTTAAAATCTTCAACATTCTAAATATCATTCCCGACTCCATTTATCTAGTCTACAGCATACTATTGGTAACATCTGTGCTGGAGTATAATCACTTGCCTTGGATATTGTGTGTTGTGTATTGTTGAGCGAAGTCATGTCATACTGACATTTGGAAGCTTATCGTTCGCAGCAGCGTGCACGTGCGTTCCTCGAGCAAAGCAAAGCTTGCGCTACAACATTGAAACAAATATCCTTATGATGTATTTTGAATCTGGCAAAAATTAATGAGCGTGTGATTTTGGTTACATGATAAAATTCAATTTGTCATTGGGTTATTTTTGAACAGATTTCCTGAGATAATGTATTTTAGTACAGGTTTTTACTACAGAATGTAACACATTTAAATTTGGAAAAAAAAGAAATGCTGTGGTTTAAAATTTATTTTTCACACTATTGAAAGTGTTTAAATGAAGCTATGTTCTACTTTCAGAATATCTTACTGTTTTGTTTTGAAGTAATTTTCTATCATGCAAAGTTAAGTTATTTCCCATCAATGAACCCTGACAATTTGTTTTCATTACCCGAGTTTTTAATTTTTAATGAAAGACCATTTCTGCAGAGGAAACATGACCATTTTCCTACCTTTTTGTTATGTTTTGAAAATAGATTTTTGGTATACCCAAAGTGGTGAATTTAATGGTACATACCAGTCTGAGGAGGAGAACCTTTGATTTCATCGTACATTATTATCTGGAAAGCTTTATCAAATCAAAGATTTCCAACCTAGATAACTTTATAAGGGTGAACATTTTAACCAAATTATTATAAATTAGCGCCTTATTCCTTCAATGGCCAAAGAGGTATATGAAGGTCATTGGTATACCAAGTAGGATAGAGGTTATCCCTAAGTCAAGGGTGTATAGAGGTCATTGTTACAAAGCATATACAAAGGTCAACAGTACACAAGGGTAAGGTGATAGAAATCTGGCCATTCATCAGTGATTTCTGTGTCTAAGGCCCAAGCTATGATCGATGAAGAAGCAAGAATCGAGCAAGAAAAGCTTGATGCAGAAAGGCTTAAATTGGAGAAAATCGAGGAAGATGAGAGACAACGCGAGGAAGAAGAGCGTCAAAAGCTCATTGAGACGGTTTGTATCGGTTTCCATGGCAACGCCGTAGAGATTGATTGCCATCTTGTAGCATTAGAGTCATGTTCGTACACGTATGTCTGGTATTATGGCTGTAGTTAATCATCTTCATCGTCATTGTAACTTTCATCTCACCGACCGACAGGCTCCTTGTTACCATAGCAACAGAACAGATGACCAGATGCACCATGTATAAAATATATTGCACAACTTTGTCTTGTATGTGTATGCAAGGTGTATCAATTCGGGCCCAAATCCAAGAATTTTTTCCCCCATTTTACCTTATTATTTCTTTTTAATTTTACAACTCTGACGTATTATTTTTTTGCCTGTATCATTTTAGTTTTTGGAATGACTATTTTACATTATGTGTAAGCATATTGTTAAAAGGTACAATCTCATTCAATTGTTACAAATTACACAATTATGTTATGTGTGAAATTATTGATAAATAACTTGCAGACCATTAAAATCCCAGGTGAATGCGTTCAATGTTGTTAATCTCCTGGTGTCTTTACAGACGTACAACAAAGTACACTCTCGGTTCCTACCTACAGTCTGTTCTCATTCTATATCAAGCTAACATCCATCATGATCTTTTCTATTTGTGTATATACTTGTTTGTGTGCTATTGTCCACCACAATATCATATCTCTGACGTGACCATAATGAGAACCATCACTCCATGTTTGTATCTTGTTTGCATGCTGAAACTTCTTGTGTAAAATCGAGAAATCCAACCAGACCCAACCTCCCAAAGAGAGTGCTTTCTGTACCTTTGTGAAACAAGGTTATGCAAGGGGTTATAACTATGATAGCTCTCTCTCTCTCTGTCTCTCAAAAGTGGCAATGCTTTCCAAATTAGACTATCTTTGTCATATTATTGTAGCATCAAAATCGTAGAAATTAGGAGATTATAGCTTTAGATTTTAGAACTGATTTTTTTTTTTGAAAAATCTATTTTGTGCTTGTACTTGCTTCTTCACCTTCCTTAGACCTTTGTAGTATATCCCAACTGGGTTGTCGCCAGTCTGAGCTCAGATACATGTAGTTGTGTGGTTGCATGTCATTTAATATCAAATAATATTTACTTTAAAAAAAAAACACACTTTAAAATATGAAATATTCAAATTCATTTTCAGGTTCAAATGACTTTTTCAATGTAAAAGATGAAATTCAGGATACAGGTCTTTGTGTTATGCCTGTAAAATATTTTTTTACGTCTATATTTTTGGTAATGAAAAGGACTAAATTTCATTTGACATTTATTTAAAAGTAAAAAATCAGGAAAGAATTTTGTATAAGATTTTATTTTTTTCGATAATGTACAATTTTGATTTACGTTTTTGATATATTACTGTGATACTGATTTATTTAGATGTGTAATCAAGAAAAATATGGATTTACAGAAATCTTCTTTCATATAATATTTGAAACCAGTCACAACTGAAGCAAACTATCTGAAAAACTATAGTATAGTGCATTGCATGAATGCAGAACATTGTAAATATCCAATAATGTGTGAGCACATGGATGTGCATGATTCTGATTGGCTAGACTGGGTAACCCAACAACCAGTAGAAATGAAGCATTGCCACTTTTGAAGAAAAAAACTATCACCATTCTTTTCAAATCCTCGCAGCTGACACAAAAATGTGAAATAATCATTCCAAAATATTTTTCTAATTTTTCAGAGATTTGTTTTTTGTAGCACCGCAGCATTATCCTGTACATAAATCTATTTTCACATCAATGTTTCTGATATTTACTTACAAAAGCACCAATAGAGGTACAACTGTCTTATAATTTGAGTGTTTGGAAAGTGTAAGGTATATATATAGTGTATGTATAGAAGGCAGGTGGGACAAGCAAACAAGGAGCTTATTTCTTCATAAAAGGTTGGTATATAGTCTTTATATTCTAGCTTTCTGTTGCTTTGTAGGTGTTTAATTAAGAATTAATATACTAGTTGTCAGTACTATAAGTAAATGTTCTAACCTTCAAGTGTTATCGACAGAACTCACCTAACAACTCAGCAGCCAGTGGCACTGAAGATAGCAAAATTGTTGGTTCTAGTTTGTTGGTTTTCAGTTCTTATTTGTCTTCCTAGTTTGTGTTCGTGGTATTGGTGGTTTATCCTTCGAATATTCAATTTCCACATATCACTTGATAGATTGCTTTGCATTCAGGTCAAAGGTTTTACTTAGACATTCAAAGGTCAAAGGTCACTTGAGGGTTAACATTTTTTGTTTCTTTTTTCTTTCCCAAGCTTGCTATTCCTTTTAATGTAAAGAATGGTTGTTTCAAAGTTGTCCGTAACTGTAACTTTGACCAAAGTACTAGGTAAAGCTTTGCCTTCCACACCTTAACGAGAAGATAGGGTTTCAAACGGAAGACAATTAGTGTTGTCATTAGTGTTTTAAAGAGCTCAGGTAACAGAAGTCAATGTTTTATCCTAACACTTTCCAACCAGTCCAGTTATTCCTGAATTACTGATTGTAAATTAATGACATTATACAGGATAATGTGATGTGGTGTATTTAAAGACAAAAAACACAACAGTTTTTGTCTTCTTATTGTTTCTATGATAACGAAATGGTTTCTAGGCAACAAATTTTGTTTGCTACTAGGAAGCCAGAAGAATGGCGGAGGAACAAAAGAAGAAAAAAAAGAAGGGTCTGGGTGGTCTTTCCCCAGAGAAGAAGAAGATGTTGAAAGTAGGTCGCTGTAGATCTTTTTTCTTGCTTCTGTATGTCATTTGATTAGGTGTTTACTAGAACTAAAACTAGTAGCATATATATCCTAATAGATCATGTATGTTGTAGCTAATATGATAGTAGAGTATATTCTACTAATAGCGATGTCATACTATAATTGTCTGTGTATTTCAGTTGATTTAAATCATAAAACATTTATTATTTATCTACATGCTGCAATCAACTATTTCTCAGTTAAGGTAAGAAGTATGGTTAACATTATAGATATTATATTGTTCTATAATTGTCATGCAATAATGGTAATTGATTGTGGAATATTGTCATAACTTATAATTGTTTTGTTTTATATCGAAAAAGTCATATCATGTATTTCTTGTACAGTATAATTTTGGTTCAAAACAATTTTCCCTTTTACAAGAAAAAATAAAATGATTTTTACGTTTTATCCTCTTGCACTGTTGAATGAAGTAAAAATCTCATTATCCTGGTTAAAGATAGTTTGATCTGCTAAGTTTCAAAAACCATCCTGGTATTTATCCAGATGAACAATTTAGCAGATCGACACTACTAAAAAGTTTTTAAAAAGCTGTTTAAGAAAATTTGATTTCTTGGTAATCTGCCTTTGTATGTTACATTGTTGACCTTATGTTGAACAATTTGTTCACTATGTTGATTTTCAGAAAGCAGTGTGTGAGAATGTTCTAACATGATGTCATAGGGCTGTGCAGATAATTCTTGTATCAGTTATGGTGGATGGGAGGGTTGTTTTTAGCATCATACATGGAGGGTGGTTTGGAGCTTCATATGTAAGGGATGGATTGTAGATTCATATATTGAGGGCGGATTATCGCTTCATATATAAATTATGAATAATAGCTTCAATTATAAAGGGTGAATTATAACTTCAGATTTGGAGGATACATTTACTCATTCATCCCTGAAGACATATTTGAACCCTTCCAATTCAAAGGTTGGAATAGTTCATTAGGAAACTTCAGGGGTCAATGACTTAAGTTTGTCTTGTAGCTTTATACAGAGAGGAGGGTCTGTATCTTGTATATGAAGGATGGATTTTAGCGATTTGTAGTTTTAAACATGGATGGAAGTTTATAACTTATATATGCAGAGTGCATTTTAGCTTTCTACATTTGATGGTGGTTGGTTGTTTTTTACACTGTGTGGTTTGTACATTTTTTAGTGAAGGGTTGATAGTAGCTTCCTACAGACCATGTCGGGGAAGTAGCTTCCTACAGACCATGTCGGGGAAGTAGCTTCCTTACAGACCATGTCGGGGAAGTAGCTTTCTACAGACCTTGTCGGGGAAGTAGCTTCCTACAAACCATGTCGGGGAAGTAGCTTCCTACAGACCATGTCAGGGAAGTAGCTTCCTACAGACCATGTCGGGGAAGTAGCTTCCTACAGACCATGTCGGGGAAGTAGGCAGTTCAGGCTTCAAACATGGAATGGCGGTCGGGGGTGGCTCGAAGCTTCATTTATTAAATGCATGTAGTAGTTCGTATATTCATACTTGTCTTGTTTTTTAGGGGAAGGCTTGTAAAAGACTTCAAGAAGTATGAAAATAATCAGTAGCTTAATTAACAAGCCGGTGATAGGTTACAGTTTTCTTTCTTTCGGCATCTAAGCAATGAAAAACAAAGTATTTTAGTACAGTATTTCGTTGTGCTTTTTAGTGAATAGATTAATAGTTTAAGGGTAAATGGAGTTCATATGAAATTTAATTGTACATTTTAATGGAAAGATTTACACATGTTTACAAAAATCAAACTATGAAATTTTAAATATCAAACATACATGTATGATTTTAAAGATTTAATCTAAATTTACGAACTACAATCATCTAGTAAGCTGAAGAATTTGACTAAAACACTAGAACAAAATGGTCAAGTTTAAGAAAAACTCTGGAGCTGCTTGTACATTAGACCTTATATGATACTAGAGATAGAATCAAGCTTAATACTTAATTAGTAAACCTTATACATTTCATAATATGATAGGTAAATTATTAATGATGCTGAGGGTAATTAACATACTTTAACACCAGAACTAGGTAGTAGGGAGATATTACGATTTGTTTCCTGCTAGGAGTTGGGATGTTTAGTCAATTTCAAGCTTGTGCTGTGGGGAGAAATGATAATCTTCAGTCATGTGATGGGTTTGAATGAAATACACTGTTAATAAAAGAAGATGATATAAATGAGGAAAATGAATTAAAAAATATTTCTAATAATAATTTAAGTTATCACAATGAAGACTTATTTCCCTTAGTCTGGTAGACTTTCGACTATAGAGTTATCTCCCCTTATTGGTGCCATCTTACAACCTTTGTAAACCACTGAAGCGTAAAGTTATACTAAGTGAAGTAAAACTCATGATAATAGGAGTAATTTTATTTAGAAGAAACACATGCAGTACAGAGAAGAAATGTTATATAAAATACTAGTTAATATGGTACTTTGACATGAGGGTAACTAATTCACCCCTGAAGACACATTTTAACTCTTCCTATTGAAAGGTTGGAATAGTGTATTAGTAAACTTCAGGGGTGAATAAGTTAATGATCAGATCGCAATTCTTACTAATTACTGCAGAGTTGATTGATACTCTTGTTAACAGAATCCTTGTGATAGCGATAGGTCTGCTGGTGCATGCGTGCGCAAGCCCAAAAAACTGTGGTATACCAGGGACAGTATATATATAGGTCCCTGGGTATACCAAACATTATCTTGGAATATGGGGAGGAAGAACCCGGGTATTTGAATAGTTTTATCTTGACCATTTTGGGCAGGTAATGATTGATCAAATCAAGGATTACAATCGACAAAATAGAATGTAGTTAATGAAAAAATGACACCGCAAATGTTTATCAAAAGTTTGTGAATGTAAGTGTTTGATTAAAAGTAAGGCTATGTTATTGCTTAGTGAACATATTTAGCTGCTCAGAAAGTCAGGACAACTGGTGCTACTAGCTGATGAACAGGAGTTCCTGTGTGTGTGACTTTTCTTACCTCTGGGAACAGTGTTGAATTTTGATTAAAAGATTATTTTTTTCCACTTTTAAGAAAATCATTTTTAATGAATTCAATCCTAAGTTAACATTGTTTGCAAACAATTTGCTTGCATTCATGCATGTTTTTTTCCAAAATTCTGTGGTATAGATTAAAAATAACCTACTCCATGATTGCAGCCAATAATTGCATGAGTCATTACTTTTGTTGCATGTGTGTGAAATAGTACAACACATCAGATGAAGAAGACAATGAAAGTGTAGACTATGAAGCAGAGAAGAGGAAAGTGTTACGCCAGCGGATACAACCTCTGCCTGATCTGTCCTGCATGAGTAAAGGTTTGTTTTGTGATTTGAAATAACATGAAAACCCCCCACTCATATATATTAGCAAACCTATACACCTCTCACATCCAAAGGCATATATTCTGTATCTGTTAGGGACGACATGTCAAATCTACTTGTTAAGGTTAAAAATAATCTTAAAACAATACTTCTGACAAGGTTTTGCAGTTCATGAAGTTTGTGTATGTGTGAAAGATAAGAAAAAAAGAGAAAAAATATACAATTTTAGAGATGAAATGTCCCAGAGGTATAATACAGGATCATTGTTCAAACTATCCATAAAAGTAAGATTGAGATGATATATTATATGTGCCTTTACTCTGGGAGTATACCCAAATATATAACCATACCGCACTGAGTGTACTAATCATTGCAGCGTCCTAGGCCAGAACCATGGGTACAGGTTCAAGGTTGAGCTTGTTCAAAGTCTAAATAACAATCCTTTACTAACCATGCTTTTCTTCAGAGTACTATTTAAACTAACTTTTCTTTTCCCTATGATGACACGTAAAATCTCATGACAATATCTGCAAGTTTTAATTAAAAAGGTGCAGTATTTCATCCTGGGTCAATGTCAGTGCTTTTGACCAGTCAAAATCAGTTTATTTTGGTCACCAGCTACAGAAGCTTCACGGTAAGCTTTTCATATGTTAAGAAAAAAGTTCCTTTATTTCCAGCCAACATAAAATATAATGCTGACCTGAGTTCCTTCATCCTTATTGTTACTATAGTTTGCAGTATCTTGGCTATGCCAGGAGATATTTGGCTATTTGTTACTCCCAGCCTCCACCTGTGACCTAAGCAACACAGAAGGATGTTTATGAGAATACAGAAGTTATCACTTGATTACCATATTGTAAAATGACTACCAGATTAATTTCCAAAAATTTCTTTCGATTTGTTTTAAAGGGGCTATTTAAGTCAAATGACAACCTGAAAATCGAGTCGATACTGAAAATATGTATCTCTTAATGAAAGTTTTCGTAGATGATATTGACATGACCTGACGCCAAAACCCAGTGTGGTCAGTTTCATCTTTTGGGAAAGCATGTGATAAAAATAGCTACGACTGAAATAGCACAATATTCGGGCCTTTCAGTGAGAAGTTAACAGCACTACTCTGTCGACCAAACCGGGGCCAGTTACGAGTCGAGTTCACACATAACGCATTCTTGAATTTATACATTACATGGTCAAACTATATTGTCATGAAGAATTTTGTGACGTTATAAAAAAAACTTACCACACAAAATTGTCTCTTTAATAAATCTCATATGAAATGGAAACTCATGGAAGATTACATGTCTCTGGTCTATTGCTTGTTACCGTTGATTTAATGAGTATCAAATAATTTCTCTGAGAACACATGCACAATAATGACTCTATTGACATAAAAACAACTGTACCCTGTAGCTGGTGTATTTCGTATGTTGCATGACACATCCTTAAATGACCTTAGCTGTTAATAGGACGTGAAACAAACAAAACAAAACCATGTTGCATGACCCCACTCATTACTGATGCCCCAGTATAAATTATACTAGTCAGATGGCTGTTTATCTTATAGGCAACCATTACTCTTATGAAAAGTACCATTAAAAAGGTATCTTATGTCAAAAATTGACAAGATTTTTCAGCTAACTCCTGTAGATAACTGAACCTTTAGTTGTATTTTTGGGTTGGTCTGAAATTGTTGGAGTCAATGGATTATTCAAAGAATTGTAATAGCTTTTTCAGATACTTCTTATGGGAATTCTACAAAAAGAATCCACTGTGTTCGTGTCAGTTGTTCACTTTGATCAGTATGTTCATGTATATCTGTAGAGACTGACTCAATGATATACCGTCTGCAATATATTGCCACTTTTTCTTACAAAGCATGAGAAAGGTTGTTTACAACCTCCTAAAATACCTTGATTGAAGTAGGAATGAAGCATGTGATTTAAGGAAATCTGAAGCATGGTGTTACTGATGTATGTATACAATGGCAGTTACCAAGGAAACATTTTTGTTTTGAAGGAAATAATCCACAAACCACATTTTCACAGAACTTTTATTTTGTGTTGTCTTGTATGTTTATCTTTTTTTCTGGGAATGTCAAGAAATCATTGTAAAGGATTTGTTTTTAGAAACTCATCATGCAAAAGGCAGCAGAGGACTTGAAAAACGAGGCCAAAGCCAAGGCAGAGGCTAAGGAGAAATATATCAATGACCTCGTACCCAAATTTAGCACTGATGGAAAGGATGTAGGTAGGGCAGCATGACCTTGGTTGCCACAGCAACAGAGGATTTTTTTGGTTTTTCGTCCTTTCAAAGTTTTGTTTGCTCAGTGATTTCTTTAGTTTTGAATGACTCCACTGATTTTTATTTGATTTTTACACCAGTTCGTATAAAGGAGTACCCCCATATATTATGCATGCTTTATTTTTACACCAGTCCATATAAAATAAAACATATATTATGCATGCTTCCATATCTATATCTAATGGTAAGTATTCATGTATCTATTCTGTTTATGAGCAGAAGTTACACCATCTCTGAAACACTGTATAATATCATTCTTAAAATCTCCTTAAAAGAGAACGACTTTCAATTAACAATCCGTACACATTACCGTTTGTATCCAACAATGACTTTATAAATCATACAACAAATAAAGATTTCTAAATAAAAGTTGTACCCACCATCTGTGTGCATGTCAGCAGTTATTCTTCCCTTCTCATAAACAGCACTCCCTATAAATAGCCGTAGATTCTCATTGAGATGGTGTCACCAGTCATACAACCAGGGTGAAATGTTCATTCCATAAAACACCTATCTTGATGCCGATGGGATTTTATGTATAAAATACTCATCTCCCCAAAGAAGTATTCACCACCCCCCTAAATTTTACCAAAACATCAGGGAAAATCCTGGAACTTGAGAGCTGACTGGGCAATTTCAGTAATTTTTAATCAATATTAAAATTAAGAGAGGCCATTCTATGTAGAATTAAAAGAAAATTTGAACATGGAGGGGTCAATGTCAGTTTTGAGGCGTGAATGTTCCATGGCCCCCTCCAGGATTATCCCTGAAAACACTATCCATAAATACAAACTTTGTAGCATTGTAACATCATGGAACCTGTAATACGTGAACGTGATAGTAGGCATATGCCACTGAATTGTCAAAAAATAAATTACTTGATACAAATATAACAACAAATAACGAGTTTGAAAATCATTATATACAAAGTATTCATATTGTGTGTTTGCTCTAACAGTCTTTACATTGTTACTCTTCACTTTATGCTGTTTTAAAGTCAAAAGTGCCATTATTCTGCCAAAACATTTTAAGAAAACTTTATCTAACCGTAAATACAATTTTGAATGTAATTTACTTGGCAATCACTTTTAACTCATTCACCCCTGAAATTTCATAATGAACTATTCCAACTTTTGAATTGGAAGAGTTCAAATGTGTCTTCAGGGGTGAATGAGTTTATGCAAGCTCTTAACTTCCTCTAGCATGCAACCCTGTTCTTTTTTCTCCTTATGTTTTTCATCATTTCTTATTTATTTTAATTTCATTTTAGGATACATTCATTTAGCATGTGGATGCATGAATATAATTTCAAGAACTTTCAATTCATGATTATTTTTTTTAATGAGATACAAATGAGTTCTGACCAGTCATGTGTTTGTTTTGTCATTAGAATTGTTATGTGGATTTTGATAAATTCGAAATAATTTGTTATATATTTATGCATGTATAATATTGACAAGACATTTAATCTACAATGTATTGTACAATGTTGGCATGTATATTATGTCTTCTTGTTCTTTTTTGTAGCTGCACTCCAAGCTCTTTGTAAAGATTTTCACAAGAAGCTTGCATCACTCGAAGAAGATGTTTATGACTGGGAGGCAAAGATTCGCAAACAAGATTTCGAGGTAAGGACTTTGTACATATTTTTGAAATTGTGGACTTTCGATAGTTTAGAACCATTTAAAGGACAACAATTATAATAAATTTGCCAAACAGCATCAAACTTTGACAAATATTCGTTGATATCTTTGTCAAATTGCTCAAAACGTTCCGCAATAGGACCTGCATTACACTCTAGGTTAACTACCACAGGAAAAGCATTGTTAACTTTGTCTTTCAGCCAGTCAGATTTAATATAACACCTTCAAATATTGCTGAAGCTTCTGTTACCTGTTTTCTGAAATGTTTATTGTTGCCTATCTGTTTACAGATTAATGAGTTGACACTTAAAGTGAATGATACAAAGGGTAAATTGTAAGTATATACTTCATATGTGTACATAAGATAAAAAATATACATAGAACCAGTAAATTTGTCAGTAGAAGGATTGTTGTGAATCCTTGCCAGACGTTGTGTACTCATTGTGATTTTATGGTCTGGATAAGTCCATTATGGTCTACAGTGTTGAAAGGGTTAACTGACAAGAGGAGTTTTGTGATAAAATAGTGATGTTCGTGTGCACAATATAAAATGTTGGATATCAAAAATACAATGTGTCACCGTTTCAAACATAAGTATTTAGTTTGTTTTTTTACCCATTATTTTAGGTAAATCACCATGACTGTGATTTTAAGGGACATAACATAACAGGGTAGTGTATTTACTGTAGGGATTTATAGCCAGGATGTTGTTGATTTATTTGAAAAATATTTTACAAAACTGATGTATGCTTCACATTATATTTTCAGCGTGAAGCCAGTATTGAGAAAAGTAAACAAAACAGAAAGCAAGTGAGTGGTTTTACTTCTTTTTTTGTAATATTGCACTGAACTTCAGCAAAATGTGTTTTTTTGGAAAACATAAAAATGGTGTTGTCAAACTACAAATGAAGAAAACACAAAAATTCCTCATGAAATTAAAATATTTTCATGGGTGAGTAATTTTTACTGGATCACCAATCAATTACCATTTACCAATATTTGCTTTTTACAATGTGACTTCCTTTCTGATTTACAGACTTGATAAAATTCAAAGAAAAGAAGCCAAAAAATCAGATTTCCGTGATAACCTGAAGTCATCAAGCAAGCACGCAGTAGATGAAGAAGGGGTAAGTTTCATCTCCTACTCTTTTTTTCATTAGTTGAAATCGAGGCTGCTGTTCTGGAAAATGTACAGTGAAATATGAAATACATGTGAATGTTATTGAACTTTCTAGTGTTCCCAAACTTGTTGAATAGCTGTAGGAAGCTATACCTTGTTGTCCTAGTGTAGATTACCATGTGAAGTCCATCAAATTTAGGCAAGGGACCAACAGTTACAAACTAATTATGAATACTACAATATATTTATACATTTTTACTGGTATATATAGTTTATATTTTAATTACTTAACATGGTATAAGCAGTTTAGACTGTTACAATTTTAAATAAAATTTATTATTTTTTCTTACTATTTTTCAGGGGGAAGGTGAAGTAAGTATACATCACACATTTTGATTCCAATTCTTACTCTTCTACCACTCATAGTTGATGTATTTTTCATCTTGGTTAATTTACATTAAAAAAAAAACATCATGCGTATACCAGAAGCCTTAATGTTAGTATATTATTCATAAATTCTAAATAAGTTATCTGATCATGTTATAACATTTTTATTCTGTGTTTTTTTTACCACATTCTGCTGGCAACAACCTTCTTTCGGAAGCTTTTCCCCACTTTATTCCACTCAGCTACTCCGATTTATTATGAAACATGCCATCTTTGATATTGCTTGCTTATATAACCTGTTTATAAAAGCAAATTAGGGAACCTGTCAGCCGGATCCTTTTAGAGGGAATTGGCATTTATATCCAGGTTCAAAAATCAACGCTAGGAACCTCTGCTTTTATATATGTATATTTATACTTCTGTCACCTACATGTATTCTGTTTAGCTGTTTCAGCTATTGTTATGTGATCAAGTATTACAAAAGTTGTCATGTGATCAGTACTTCAAACGTCATGTGATCAGTACTATGAACGTTGTCAGTCATCTGTACTACAACTGTTGTCATGTTACTGTAGCCTGTAGTCAAATTCCTCAATAGGGTAGAGGCAATAAGATAAACATAGCCCGTAAACACAAATAAGATGGTGTTTTACAAAATAACATCGTTTTTGAATTGTAAATCAGTTGTCTATAGCCGTGCAGCATTTACCAACATTTATTAACAATGTGTAGTTGCAGTGTTTATTTTTGAAATATTTCTGTTTCGAAAGTCATACTGAATGTACACAAAGTCCATACATATTGATACATGATTCTAACATGGATTGAGTTACAAAAATACATGATACACTCCTCATCTATTTAGGGTGAAGCTGAAGTGAGTATTATCTACGTTTAATATTATTCCAAACATTACTGTGATTTTAACATGAGCTGAAAGTATTTTAATAAAACAATGCAAGATAGAATAACACAATATGATTGCATATTTCTTGTATTTATTAATGGAAATAATTGAACCAGTCATCAAATTATTAAAAAAAAAGTTCCATCATTTATAATTTCACACGTATCACAGGGTTGAATGTGTTTAAAGCCTTGAGGTAGCTTGTTTTTTCAACACATTGTCAAGTCCCAAATAGAATTGGCTCTATCTTTGTCTACCTTCTAATTGGAAACACCATATCTGTTAGGTAATAAACAAATTTCGCATGCAAGTAGTATGTGTTCAAAGAAAATGAAAACACAACTTTTAAGACAAACAGTAAACAATCTATTTAGGAGGACTTTGAAGTAAGTATTTGCCTGAAAATAACTTCAATATAATCGGAAATTGTAGTTGAATCTGTAAAAACTAAAACCAACTTATCCAATGTTCTTAATTCTTTTAACTGACATCTTTGGAATTTATGATTATTGAGATTCTAGCTACAGAGTCATAATCAAGGTGCTCATTTTAACATAAATTGAATACAAAAAGTATTTGGGAAAAGATATTCAGATGCAAATATGAATACGCTATATATCCTCCACATATTTAGGCTGAAGCGGAAGTGAGTGCGGAATAAAAAATAAATTAGGCACAAGGTAAGGGTATGTTCGTGTGAAACGTTTTGTTGTTTCCCCACAATTATAGGTGTGCCCTAGACAGCGGCGGCAGCACAAACATTCCTATTGTAAAGTTTAAAACAGCCGCTGTACTTTCCTTTCTGACATTCACACATAGTAATACTGATAAAAAACAAATGAGAATGTTATTCAAATCATATTTATACAGTACACATCACAGGAATTAACTAAATAGCCAATGTAAATTTTAAGTTTTGCTTCTGTTAACTTAGACTTTTCAAAATCGAATTTTGTTCTGTTAAAGCAAAGTTTATTTGGTTTCATTTATTTGATACTTTAGTTATATAATATGGCTGCTTTTAATTAAATATATCACATAGAGAACAAATATATTAATTTAAATACTATGGAATTACTGAAGTTTTTGTTTTAGTTGAACTTAGAAATGGATTTTTAAAGTTAAAAACTGATTTCCTTGCTTTCGTAAAAACTGTCACTGTTTTTGTTGCTTTAACCCTCTTGTTGTATCGGCGTTTTAATTCCCCCACCCCTTGCTATTTTCCCATTATTTTGTTTCTGACTTTGTTCTCTTCCCTTTTGAAGATATTGAGAATCTTACACAGGTGTTGGAATATGATTTGACTCGTTTGTTATTCGTTTTATAAATTACAGCATTCAAGTTTCGTAAAGTTAAATATTACAACAACTTCTGTGTAGAATTCTGTTCATCATATAACCAACACATGTTACAATTGGAATATTTGTTTATGTAATGAAGATAATTTCCATGCATTGAGCGTTATTGCCTTTATTTCTTCCTTCGGTATTCTGGTTATGTGATGAAATGTGTCTTCGATTCCTCCTCCCTCCCTCATAGATGTATCAAATTGTCTTAATAATTGGATATAGATTATAAATTGGGGTTTTCTCACTACTTAAGATATCTTGATTTTCTGTATTGAAATTAGAACAGAAAATACCCTTATTATGACAATTTTTATATCTATAAAATTCTGATCCGCTCATTTTGATTTTTCACATTGCAAAATGTTTTTCTTTTTACCCTGTTCTTTGTTTTAAGAAGTGGTTGTCGATGACAGATAAATAAATGACAACACCTCATCTGTTTTTTATTTGAAACCGCTACCATTGAAGTCCTATTCATTTTCATTTTAAATTCAAAATCCTTAAACCATATTGTCTACTCTTCCTGTGAAGTCCTCATCCCCTCTGTACTCCTTCTGAAAATAAAAACAAGTGGCTTAGTCAATTTAGGTCAATAAATTACAATATGTCACAAACAATATCTGAATCCTCTGGTCGTTTTTAATTGATTTTTTGTTTGTTACCGGAAATTTAAGTTTGGTACCTTGTATTTAGTGCAAGTTTGCATGCAGGATCTAGTTGACGACGGTTTGGTAACAAATTATTACCGTTTTCGGCTGATTACACAACCCCTTAGCAAATATAGTAAATCAAACAGTGTTGTATGATGCATAATTTTATAAAAAATAATCTTATGTTTTACTGTAGATAAGCATCAATTTACAGAAAAACTTGACTGAGAATGATAGAGCATGGTTTATTAGTTTGATTTAGATAACGGGTTAGGACGTAAAACAAATCTCTTTAATGCAGATAATCAGATTATGTTAAATCAGTCAGTAAGACACATTGTCAAAATTGGGATATGATTTTCAAAATTATGCATGTAACGATCATTTTAATTATTTTTTATATCAAACGTATTAAAAATTGAAAAAAATCTCAATTCAGGTGTTGCTGGATTATTATGTATTATTTACAGGATTATTAGTATTGAACCAGGTCTTTGCTGTATATCAACCTGTTTCATTTTTGTAAAATGTATAATGCAGTGCTTGACATATTTACTACCGTGTCAATTCTTTAAACTTCCAACTCTGTATAGTTGTTTGAGAAATTCAAATACCCCTCCTACTCTTTTTAGACGATAAAAGGACTCGCTGTCCTCTGCTTACTATAGAAACACTAGTAGTAAATGTCCCGTTTGACACCGTTGTGTGCAATATGCGGTAAAGAGATCAAAGATTATTTGATAGTGCCAAGAAGATTTGTAAATGACAAGAGTTTCTGTAACAAAAACGATGAAAAAACGAAACTAATTGTTTAACAATTTGAACGGTACATTTTAATGAAGGTTCGGTTATTGTTATTAAAAGCATGAAGATGTGTAAATAAAATTGTTTTTAATTTCAATATGATGCTATCTAGTAGTGGGATATACCGTTACAGCTCTAACCTTTTCCCATCCACTTCATAACTTAAAAAAACATCTTTATCGTCATTTTTAATTCCGATATCAACTTCAACCTGGGATTTAGGAGAATGGATGATAGTATTTGTTCTGTGCTTGAGTTTGTATGCCCGTTGAATGCTGATTTTGGAGTTTCTTTTCAGAACGAATAGTTAGTGAGACTGACTCTGCTGAGCTATACCTTAAAGGTATGTGTGCTGCCCTTTCCTGAATTATTCTTTTAAGCATATCATTGGACAATATATATTCTGTGAATATGTTGTAAATCTTTTTTGCTATTTTTTATTTTTATAATTCTTTGCTTTGATTTGAATTAGTAGAAGAAGAATCACAAAACATGTCTCTTGTAGCTAAAAACCGTATAAATGATAATTGTATAAGATCGGTAATTTTGCAAATTGTTCTCAAAACTGCCTTTTACTTACATTATAGATTTATGGATACGGTCATGATGAGTCCTTTTATATAAATGATTTCTTACTTTGTATATCTAGTGATAATTCTATTAGTGACCAATTTTCAGGTTTTGTTTAAAAATTAGATTGAATTAACTATATTACATTAATTTTGATATTGTGGTACAATGCCACAAGTTGTTCACCGTTATCAAGCTGAAAAAGTGTCCGATATAATTAAATCGAAGTTCCCTGCTTTTCGGAAAATTTACAACCTCCGCGATCTGTTCGACCATCGAAGTGTACATATACTACCAAACTTTCACCTGTTTATTTTTTGTGTTGGTTTTCCATGTGAATACGTGTAGTCTTTGCTGGTCTAGAATACTCATATTGATAGAATCTTCGAGTGTTTCATATGTATACAATGCATTTGGTATTTTTCAATAGGAAAATATGATCCCGTGTGTTTGCGTTCATGTAAATCGAAATGTTAGTTTTGAAATTGACGGAACGCTGATTGTGATTTTGTAAAATGAACAGCCAGTATTATTTAGATATAGATAATAACCGCATAAATTGCATGAATTAAGACAAAATTAACTGTATACGTATTAGTTTCAAGTTTTCAAGTTAAGAAAATGTATATGGAATTATAGTTCTTTCCCCCACCGTTGGGGATTGTAAGACACCATCAGAAGCTGCCAACGTACCTACCCCCGCCCCTCTCCCCGACACACACATACACATTAAATGTTGTTACTATTTTTATGCAGGATGAAAATCAAGAGAATGTGAAGAAATCTGACGATGAACTGGAGGAAAATGCTGACGCTGCTGTCGCAGAGGTCGAAAGTTGAACAATTCACCTCTGACCTTCTATCCCATCCACCTTACAACTTCCGGTGTGATTTCATGGAAGAGTTTGTTTCATGTGGGGCTTACAGAAGATTTGTTAGAACGTTGTTAATTATCTCAGAAAATATGTTAATGCATGAAATCAAATATTATGACAGAAGTGTTTCCCCAAAGAATTCTGAATCGTTCATGTTGAAAAAACCGAAATTCTGAGCCACTATCAGAATGAGGAGGTCAGAACAGACATTTGTGTAGTGTTTGTTTTGTAGGGGTAGTTCTGTGGTTGTGTAAAATAAAATAAAAACAGATTGCTTTGGAAACTCTTGACCAAATTAAATATTGCCATCCGTGATGACACTAATGTGCGTTTGTAAATAGGTACCTATCGATATATCAGAAGCCAATAGATACCGATTAAGTAGAGTATGTGTATGTACAATATCGTATATCATTCTTGTTAAAACATAAAGCAATGTAAACCTGCTAGTCACTAATATTACACTGGTTCCTTGGTTACTGTTGGCATGGGGGAAAAGGGAGACAACTTTCTCACATCCATCATATGCTGCTCAGGTATATGGCCCTAGATTCCTGTCGTGCATCTGTGTTGTGCAGTTACTTAACAATGGTGTGCCTTTCGACTTTCTGTACGTATTGACTGTACGATGATAGACACTGTAGATGGTTGTTACAAAGTGCAATAATGTAGATCCATAATGCACACTTGTTATTAGTGATTATGTTCTATGTAGAGCAGTATCCCCCTCTTATCCTTGCCGGCAATCTCAGCAGTCGACCAATTAAACTCCTAGATACACTGAGTGCAACATGACCTAAGTAACTATGGGAACCATTGTAGAATTATAACGTGTAGTATATGGTATATATTAGCCAATATTGGGGTTCTTGATATTTTCTATATTATCACATGCTATTCTCACTAGTCAAACCCCGTATTAAAACCTGTGTATTACTGATGTCTTGGTCTTGTGTAATACTGTTGTAATCTACTGTATGGAACCAGGGGTTAGGTACAGCCCCATTCAGCACAGATTTCCCTCTCACCATAGAGTCTATAGGAAGTGTCATATTTGAGAGTACATGTATATATTTGAGTGTGAACATGTTATGTTGGCTAGTGTGAATCGTTGAAATGTGATCAAGAGAGTACCATACTCGGTCAAAGGTCAACTATCCTTTTTGAGTATATTTTGTCTGAATTAACTTTGGTATTTATTATAATGGTTAAATATAATAATTATTATTATCCCTGTTATGTATAGATATAAATTAAACAGATCTTATATTGGAGCAAGTCTGAAATAAGATGCATATCCTTCTTGGAGTCATTTTAATTTCATTTAGTTTATTTATAAAGGCAATCTTATGGAGAGTTATTCTACAAAAATATAAACCTTGTTTTGACTGACACAATTTTATCCATTTTGTTTATCTTTATGTATTAAGTCCAATATTACCCTACTCTACTCAGCAGTATTGCCGTCAGATGAAGGAATGTGTGTAGACGTTTGTAATAGGTGTGCTCACCAGAGTTCACATTCGATTTTTTATAAAAAAAAAATGACAAGGGGAGATAATAGGGTATTTTATGTAAAGTAGTAATAATATTGGTCACAGTACCTGAGTTTTCCCGTTGTAAGTCTATCCTGATAATGCTGACATATGGTAGAAAGTTTCTGCTTGTAGTAGTACTAGAAATCATACCACAGACAGTCATAAGCAATAAAACTCATTCCTTGCCACCTCGTGTCTTGTTTTGTCATTTAAAAATCAGTCTGTAGTAGAGCAATTTTAATACTGGCAATGGGCAAAGGCTCGAAATCAATAAACCGACTTTCAATGATGGCAAATATCGCATTTTTTCTTCAAAACTAGCACTTTGAAAGGAATAAAAGGCTTTGGGACAAATGAAAATAGCCTTAAAGGGAACTATAAAAACAATAGAATAAAGTGGAAGAACACAAGTGTTTTATGCATGTAACGAGACAATAAGAAAACATAATTCAGGCAAAAGTCATCCTCGATATCCAGGAGTTACGCTCACTTTCGCTCTCTACACCCCTGGAATATGTCATCAAAATTGAAGGCACGAGGATAGCTGTTTGATTGGTCTCAATTTTTACCGCTACGTGACCTCGAGATTCTTTTGGAACGAACTAGTCAGGTCTCATCAACAAGGTAGCGCATACCAAGCCTTCAATTTCGCCAGCACATTCAGGGGTGTAGAGAGCGAAAGTGAGCGTAACCCCTGAACATCGAGGATGGGCAAAAGTAGAATTAAACAGAAGGAGATGCATGTAACTAGAATACAAGAACAGAAGAGGATTTCTACAGACAACGAATCAAAAAGGGAAAGAAACTGACAGTAATCGAGGAAACCTAGAGACCTGTTCATGTAACAAATAAATTAGGAGCGATGTCAAGAGAACAAGGGGAAACACCAACAAGAACGAAACCTACTGGCACCGAAAACATAATGCAGGACAAGAGCAGAAAAAGGAACCAGTGAATATGCAAGATGACACTGAATTGATTCCGATTGTGCGCATAACCAGACAATAGAATCACGTTTGTCTGGCTTGGTTTCCTTGGTTACCGAAAACGAGCATCCTTGCATTACCATCCTTCTTAAACGTGCTTGGCTTAAGACAAACTTTGAATGTGTTATTGTAACTGCCATTTAAATGCAATCATACATTATCTTTAACTTGTAACAGGGCTAAATGGTCAAATAAGCTAACGCCCTGGCAAAGCAGCCATCGTCTGACACCCGTCAACTGTTGCCTCAAATGACCGCTTCAGAACGATCATTCAGATATTGAGAAAACTTGAAAGAAAGTATCCGTCTATGGAAGTTAGCAAGTTTTTTTCAGGTAAATCCGAAAGACAGTTATAAAACAGGATATTTTCAATAACAGATAATTGATATAGAAACTAAGCTAATGAAGGGGCAACTTCGAAAAGAATATTTGAGATTTCATATCAGAATATCACAACGAAAAATTCTGTTCGTTGTAACACGGACTTAGATAGATCAGAGACGTATAATACGTATTATACGTCTCTCGATAGATAGATCAATTACCGAGAATTACATGCATTCATGAACCCACCCGCGATCAGTTACCTAAGGCTAAACGGCGGTCATTATTAAAAACATGTAACAGGAGAGGAAAAATGCACGGCCAGACCGGGGTTCGAACCCGGGACCCTCCGAACTATAGACGGATGCTCTATCAATTGAGCTATCTGATCGCCGACGATCGACCCAGTCCAGTTCCGCTACATTCCTCCCTCATTTAACAAAGTATTCGACCCCGAAGACACACGAGATCCTATACCACCTCCTGTGGGTACATTTCGTTGGGCGCCAAATGTAACAGGAGAGGAAAAATGCACGGCCAGACCGGGTTCGAACCCGGGACCCTCCGAACTCTAGACGGATGCTCTACCAATTGAGCTATCTGGTCGCCGACGATCGACCCAGTCTAGTTCCGCTACAAACACACGGATTAACAACCGTTTTCAGAATACAAATACTACAATTTCAGAGGTAGGGTTCACTTAAAACCACGTGTTGCGATCGAACACATATCAAATAGCAATTATGTTTAGTCCGTATGTCTATTATCTATTTATTAGCAAGTAGTTCAAAACTCCAGCGGAGGGTAAATGCAAGACGATGAGGTGAGTGAAATCACACGCCATTGCATCATGATGAATTTTGGTCGATATTCAGAGCCGTAAAATACACTCTCTAGATAGTCAGTGTGATAATATACCAGATTGTAACTATGTAAACAAATTACAAAATATTCATGATCAATAACCGAGAATTACATGCATTCATGAACTCACCCGCGATCGGTAATCTAATGCTAAATGGCGGCTATTATTGAAAACACGCCGATCAACAACCGTTTTCAGAATACAAATACTACAATTTCAGAGGTAAGGGTTCACTTTTTTTCCTTATTAACTTTAAGCTTTCCAGCTCATCAGTGTACATGTAACAATATAAATACATTGGCAGGCACTGCAAAACGCAGTGGAGAATGGACAAAAGATTTGACGCATTTAAATGTCATTATATCATAGTCTTCCTCAATTTTGTGGCATCATATATATATTTGCTAAACCTGGTTATTTCTTTTACATTTGTTGAGCTCAGTAATTGTATTAACTTAAGAACAGATGGTTTTCTCTAGTAATACATTTTTATACACATTGATCTGAGCTCTTTGTATATAGGACAAATAAGCAAAAAATGATATTCGTCCTCTATATCTACAGAATTACATATTTTACAATAGCGTTCATTCCTTACAATATTTCTATATCGTCCTGTTTCAATATGCAATGTATGTGCAGACGAACGTATCTTTGTAAGTGCAATTCTATGTTTCTTGGGTATATATTTACATAGATAATGTTGTAATGATATAGTATTTACTAAATGTCTATACAAGTGACATTTTGGTGAATTCTCTAACATTTCAGAAAGTTCTTGTCTAGCATGATCAAAAATTCGTTGTTTAATAAGTGGTAAAACCTCAGATATATTATGAGAATTTTGATTTAACCACACATCACCAAACCTGAGTTTATCCTTCACAAAGGACAACCAATTAAAAACATTATTACGCTTGGGCATTTTCAATAATTCATCATAGGCAGTTTTCAAGATACAGTTCTTGGCATTCAATAACTTGAACCAATATTTTATCATATTATAAAGCCGGGTATATATAATAGGGAATCGACCCAGTTCAAAATAAATCATAACATTACAAGTGGACTTTTTAACACATAAAATCTTTTTACAGAATTCTAAATCGACATTCTCGACATCATTGCCTTTGCATGCACCCCAAACTTCAGATGCATAGCACAGTATACTATTCACGTATGTATCAAATAACTTTACCAACGTATGACAGTTTAGATTCATATTTTTACATTTAGCATACAATGCAAATATAGCCTTTCGCCCTTGCTCAGGGAGTTGCTGTTGTACAGCATTAAGCTTATTGTTAAATTTAAAAGCAACTCCCAAATATGGTAACTGTTCAACAACATCTAATGGTTTTCCATCGTAAGACCACACCTCATCATTTCATAACCGGCCACCATTTCTAAAAACAACAATTTTTGTCTTGGCCGTGTTTACAGTTAATTTCCACGTCTTTGCATAAACATACAAA
Organism: Mizuhopecten yessoensis; assembly: GCF_002113885.1. Classification (NCBI taxonomy): domain Eukaryota; kingdom Metazoa; phylum Mollusca; class Bivalvia; order Pectinida; family Pectinidae; genus Mizuhopecten; species Mizuhopecten yessoensis. The sequence goes on along the minus strand of NW_018480053.1, from coordinate 24,690 downwards.
TTATTTAACATACATTGTAAATCTTGAACTGATTCAGCGATTAGTACTAAATCATCGGCATACATTAATAGGAAGAGTCTAAGCTCTCCAAACTCATACTCTTTGATTCCATTTAATACAAAGTCATTTTCAAAATCATTCACATACATTGAAAACATAATGGGGGAAATAATTTCTCCCTGCGCGAGGCCCATATTATTTACAAAGAAATCAAAACATTTGCCATTTGTAATTACACATGATTTAACATGTTTATACATAGCTTTAATAATAATTAACAATTTCCCTCGAACACCAACCTTAGACAATTTATACCATAGTTTGCAGCGGTCGACAGAGTCGAACGCCTTCTGATAATCAACAAAACCACAATATAAACGTTTACTAACATTTAAGGATTTTGTAATGATAGTATGAAGCGCAAAAATTGCATCAGCTGTACTAGTTCCTGGGCGAAAACCAAACTGGGCATCGGTAATTATATCGTTCGCCTCTGACCAAGTCTATCAGTCGTATAGTCAATAGTAAACAATTTGGCCATACTACTTAACAGGCTGATTCCTCGATTATTGTTCGGGTTTCGCTTATCCCCTTTTTTTAAACACAGGTACAATCATCGCGGTCGACCAGTCTTCAGGGAAACATCCGGAATTAAATATATTGTTAAAAATAGTCTTCAAAGCGGGTAATAGAAAGTCACTAGCTTCGATGAAATATTCATTCAATAGACCGTCTAAACCATGGGCCTTTTCTCTTTTTAAGCGTTTAATAGCACTTCGGATCTCCTCTGTAGTTATAACGCAGTCTAGTTCGTCGAAAACAGGCGAAGAGTCATCAATGTCTTCATTTAAAGTATCCTGTGGGTTATTACCAGCCAATTCTGGCTTAGTGGCCACATCCTTGAAATGATTGAAAAAATCTTCCATCGTCACTGGTGGAGTCACATGTTTTTTACTTTTTATAAAAATATCTCGGATTTGTTTTCCGTAAATGTTCCATCATATCCCCTTCGAGCTTCATATATTGTCTCTTACATTTCGCCTCCGCGCATTTATACTCTCGCTTCTTTCTCACCAATAATTCGTGATTTGTAAAACATTTGTCTCTATTAAAAATGTACAAGGCCTATAGGTAACGTCCCCGGAGGGCGTGTAACTGTTCATCAAACCAGGGCTTGTGTTACAGAAGCTTTATTTTACGTCGAATATCATAAACATACAACATAAGCTACGAAGAGCTTGTATTTCGACAAACACAAAGTCATGTAAAGAACAAAAATACATAACAAAAAAAACACAAAAAAACACAAAAATACAAAATACACAAACATATTGAAACGTTAAACAGTAAAAATATGAAGCATATAAAGCACGTACAGCACATTTGCAGAAAATAAACGTATGACAAAAGCATCAAAATGTAAACTACAAAGCTGACAAAAAGCACAGAGTCATATGTAAAGCTATACGTTATATTTTAAACAATACACTTCAGCCAGCACAGGACACATACGAAGCAGGAAAAATGGGTAGCCAAAAACGCTAACCAACACATAAAGTGCATCCGCACTCGGGCCCGTCCCACCTACGGATCAGTCTGCCGAACTCGGAGTAGTTCTCCACTTTACGCAATTTGTTCGGCTGGCTGTTCCATATGCGGGCGCCCTCATAGCGGAAGGACCTCTTTCCATACCTGGTGGTCCCGGTGTTGACCCTTGGTGGCTGTGCTGTATTTTCATTCCTTAACGAATAAGATGAACATTTTATATTTATTATTTCTTGTAGGTAGTCAGGAGATAACTTATTAACAATTTTAAAAACTTCACAAGCAATGAGTTTCATGCGAGTAATATGAAAATAATATGAGTCTGTGCTCGATAAAATATCCTTGTAGTCTGAGATATAATAATTTAGTACAAAACGGAGTCCTCTCTCCTGGATTTTTTCCATCTTGTTTGTGCTAGAAGTATTACAAAAGTGCCAAATAACAGGACAAAAATTAAAGTTTGACATTACAAAGGATTGGAGAATTAACATTTTTACATTTTTGTGAGATGTGTTGGTTAAAATTTAATTTTGAATCTATATTTACTCCCAGTAGCTTTACATTTTCTTCACAGTCAATTTTTACTCCTTCAATTTCGAAATTTGTTAAATCATTTTGATTTTTTCCAAAATAAATTGCCTGAAACTTATCTGGGTTGGCTTGCATTCCGTTCTTTACAAACATGTGGTTAAGGCTGAATGGACTCATCCGTTGACCTCGCCGCACGTGCTGACCCGCGTGACCTCACAGTTGTAAACGGTAACTCAAGCGTAAAATTGTCAACACTCTTATTTACAGTATCCTGTGTAGCCACACCCTCGATACCTGCGGCCTCATTGATATTATCGATTCGCTCTCTTACAGCAATTAAACACTGTTCTCTACTAGTTTCGTCCCATTTGTATCTAGGCTGCGCTCTCCAGCTATATCATCATTTATCAGGTAATCCCCTGATCGAGTCGTTTGTATCTCAATATGTAAAGGTGCGTGGTCAGAATATTCAGTAAAACTACATACAATAAATTTGTTAATACATGGTATACATACAGGAGTCACAATAAGGTAGTCTTTTACACTCATGCCATTTGTACCATTGAAAGTGTAATAATTTGAAAATAAATGCGGGTCTCTTCCATTCATGATCCTAAGACCTGTAGCCTTGCAGACATTTAACAAACGTGTACCGTATTCATTTAGTACCTTGTCTGGATTATTACATTTACCGAAACTCACATCATTTTCATAATTAAAAAAAATTCTGAACATGTGGCTGCAAATTCTTATCTAAATCATCATTTTTAATAAAAGCATCATCGCTTCGAGTTCTGCTGTTAAAATCACCAATCACTTGAGTATTCTGCTACAGAAGTTTCAAATTCAAAAAATAAATCGCAATTGTAATAAGTAAAATAATTAGATCTACTGGGCGGGAGATACACTACCGCCATAAACACATCTTTGTTATCTTCAAACAATACCTTGTCTAGTTTAAACCATACAATCGAGTCATATAATACTTTATCTATTGTAACATAGTCTCTTATATCTTCTCGTATTAATATAACAATACCTCCTCCTTGTGTACAATGTGTCAATGTTCTTGGTATACATAATACATAAAAACCACGAACATTTAGGGAAAAATCATTTGGTATCCAGCATTCTCTCAGGAAAATTATGTCATATCTGGAAATATAATTTTTAAACACATTGTCTTGTATTTTGTTACCCAGCCCTCCATTAACATTCCACGATATAATACGTAAAGTGCCATTCTCCGTGTGGTCCTATTTTGCGTTTGGGTTCGGTCGGTCTTTCGCGGTCTTTGCAGGTTTAGTAGGTATAGTTGGTAGGAGCCCCGTGTATAATTCACCATCAATATACAGTTTGTCCTTTACAAGGACCGCTTTCTTATTGTCGTTTCGTGCTTTTTTGCATAACGGCCACAATTTCTTCCTCATCTCCTGGACACATTTAAAACTTAAAACCACGTGTTGCGATTGAACACATACATAAAAGCAGAGACGTATAGTTAATCTGACGATAATGAATCAAAAAAGTTACATATAACAACATCAAAAGAAACGTATTTACACATAGAGGTTTTCTTAAATGGTACAAATGTAATTAAATAGCTTTTAGGTATGAAATTGTTACTGAACGAAATTAAATGGCCAAAGTTTGTAGGAGGAAATCCAAAATAATGAATAAGATGAAATGTTAAATTAATGTTCATAAATAGCACTGTTATCATAAAATGCTTTATGATAAGAACATCAAACTCTAGTCATAAACTGACCACATGTCAGTGTACAAAACCGGGAAGATTTCAAATGGCACAGCTGTCTGAAATTGATTCTCTTCATAAAGTGTTCCATTATAAGTACTTAATCAAACGTAAAATACATATTTTGCGTATGCAATTGTCACAGACCCCCATCCCGGCATTAGGGATGATTATAGATCGATTTGTTTTAAAGTTTGAATGCGTGGACTTATCGCACGTCGGTTTTGGGCAAATATTAAGCGTCATATATTTTCTTGGATTCATTAATCAGGAAAACTTTAACTACAATAATAATAACTTAGTGTGATGTAAAATGACAAAAACACGAGCACGGGTGGTGAAATAACATCTACTCGAAACAAAAAGTCGCGGAAGCACGGTCCGGAAGCTCCACTCTCCATTGTCAATCACACATTCTCGGGCTTTCAAAACTGAGCCGTTGGTAATCAATTTCAAAAAGTGTGATGTTTCATTCTGGTAACTAACCACAAGTCAGATGGACTTACAACAAACAGCAATTCGATTATCGTAACCTTCAAACAATCCGCAAACAGTACAAACGGTTATCTTAACCTTCAAACAATCAGCAAACAAACACAATACGGTTATCTTAACCTTCAAACAATCGGCAAAAAAACACAATACGGTTATCTTAACCTTCAAACAATCGGCAAACAAACACAATACGGTTATCTTAACCTTCAAACAATCGGCAAACAAACACAATACGGTTATCTTAACCTTCAAACAATCGGCAAACAAACACAATACGGTTATCTTAACCTTCAAACAATCGGCAAACAAACACAATACGGTTATCTTAACCTTCAAACAATCGGCAAACAAACACAATACGGTTATCTTAACCTTCAAACAATCGGCAAACAAACACAATACGGTTATCTTAACCTTCAAACAATCGGCAAACAAACACAATACGGTTATCTTAACCTTCAAACAATCGGCAAACAAACACAATACGGTTATCTTAACCTTCAAACAATCGGCAAACAAACACAATACGGTTATCTTAACCTTCAAACAATCGGCAAACAAACACAATACGGTTATCTTAACCTTCAAACAATCGGCAAACAAACACAATACGGTTATCTTAACCTTCAAACAATCGGCAAACAAACACAATACGGTTATCTTAACCTTCAAACAATCGGCAAACAAACACAATACGGTTATCTTAACCTTCAAACAATCGGCAAACAAACACAATACGGTTATCTTAACCTTCAAACAATCGGCAAACAAACACAATACGGTTATCTTAACCTTCAAACAATCGGCAAACAAACACAATACGGTTATCTTAACCTTCAAACAATCGGCAAACAAACACAATACGGTTATCTTAACCTTCAAACAATCGGCAAACAAACACAATACGGTTATCTTAACCTTCAAACAATCGGCAAACAAACACAATACGGTTATCTTAACCTTCAAACAATCGGCAAACAAACACAATACGGTTATCTTAACCTTCAAACAATCGGCAAACAAACACAATACGGTTATCTTAACCTTCAAACAATCGGCAAACAAACACAATACGGTTATCTTAACCTTCAAACAATCGGCAAACAAACACAATACGGTTATCTTAACCTTCAAACAATCGGCAAACAAACACAATACGGTTATCTTAACCTTCAAACAATCGGCAAACAAACACAATACGGTTATCTTAACCTTCAAACAATCGGCAAACAAACACAATACGGTTATCTTAACCTTCAAACAATCGGCAAACAAACACAATACGGTTATCTTAACCTTCAAACAATCGGCAAACAAACACAATACGGTTATCTTAACCTTCAAACAATCGGCAAACAAACACAATACGGTTATCTTAACCTTCAAACAATCGGCAAACAAACACAATACGGTTATCTTAACCTTCAAACAATCGGCAAACAAACACAATACGGTTATCTTAACCTTCAAACAATCGGCAAACAAACACAATACGGTTATCTTAACCTTCAAACAATCGGCAAACAAACACAATACGGTTATCTTAACCTTCAAACAATCGGCAAACAAACACAATACGGTTATCTTAACCTTCAAACAATCGGCAAACAAACACAATACGGTTATCTTAACCTTCAAACAATCGGCAAACAAACACAATACGGTTATCTTAACCTTCAAACAATCGGCAAACAAACACAATACGGTTATCTTAACCTTCAAACAATCGGCAAACAAACACAATACGGTTATCTTAACCTTCAAACAATCGGCAAACAAACACAATACGGTTATCTTAACCTTCAAACAATCGGCAAACAAACACAATACGGTTATCTTAACCTTCAAACAATCGGCAAACAAACACAATACGGTTATCTTAACCTTCAAACAATCGGCAAACAAACACAATACGGTTATCTTAACCTTCAAACAATCGGCAAACAAACACAATACGGTTATCTTAACCTTCAAACAATCGGCAAACAAACACAATACGGTTATCTTAACCTTCAAACAATCGGCAAACAAACACAATACGGTTATCTTAACCTTCAAACAATCGGCAAACAAACACAATACGGTTATCTTAACCTTCAAACAATCGGCAAACAAACACAATACGGTTATCTTAACCTTCAAACAATCGGCAAACAAACACAATACGGTTATCTTAACCTTCAAACAATCGGCAAACAAACACAATACGGTTATCTTAACCTTCAAACAATCGGCAAACAAACACAATACGGTTATCTTAACCTTCAAACAATCGGCAAACAAACACAATACGGTTATCTTAACCTTCAAACAATCGGCAAACAAACACAATACGGTTATCTTAACCTTCAAACAATCGGCAAACAAACACAATACGGTTATCTTAACCTTCAAACAATCGGCAAACAAACACAATACGGTTATCTTAACCTTCAAACAATCGGCAAACAAACACAATACGGTTATCTTAACCTTCAAACAATCGGCAAACAAACACAATACGGTTATCTTAACCTTCAAACAATCGGCAAACAAACACAATACGGTTATCTTAACCTTCAAACAATCGGCAAACAAACACAATACGGTTATCTTAACCTTCAAACAATCGGCAAACAAACACAATACGGTTATCTTAACCTTCAAACAATCGGCAAACAAACACAATACGGTTATCTTAACCTTCAAACAATCGGCAAACAAACACAATACGGTTATCTTAACCTTCAAACAATCGGCAAACAAACACAATACGGTTATCTTAACCTTCAAACAATCGGCAAACAAACACAATACGGTTATCTTAACCTTCAAACAATCGGCAAACAAACACAATACGGTTATCTTAACCTTCAAACAATCGGCAAACAAACACAATACGGTTATCTTAACCTTCAAACAATCGGCAAACAAACACAATACGGTTATCTTAACCTTCAAACAATCGGCAAACAAACACAATACGGTTATCTTAACCTTCAAACAATCGGCAAACAAACACAATACGGTTATCTTAACCTTCAAACAATCGGCAAACAAACACAATACGGTTATCTTAACCTTCAAACAATCGGCAAACAAACACAATACGGTTATCTTAACCTTCAAACAATCGGCAAACAAACACAATACGGTTATCTTAACCTTCAAACAATCGGCAAACAAACACAATACGGTTATCTTAACCTTCAAACAATCGGCAAACAAACACAATACGGTTATCTTAACCTTCAAACAATCGGCAAACAAACACAATACGGTTATCTTAACCTTCAAACAATCGGCAAACAAACACAATACGGTTATCTTAACCTTCAAACAATCGGCAAACAAACACAATACGGTTATCTTAACCTTCAAACAATCGGCAAACAAACACAATACGGTTATCTTAACCTTCAAACAATCGGCAAACAAACACAATACGGTTATCTTAACCTTCAAACAATCGGCAAACAAACACAATACGGTTATCTTAACCTTCAAACAATCGGCAAACAAACACAATACGGTTATCTTAACCTTCAAACAATCGGCAAACAAACACAATACGGTTATCTTAACCTTCAAACAATCGGCAAACAAACACAATACGGTTATCTTAACCTTCAAACAATCGGCAAACAAACACAATACGGTTATCTTAACCTTCAAACAATCGGCAAACAAACACAATACGGTTATCTTAACCTTCAAACAATCGGCAAACAAACACAATACGGTTATCTTAACCTTCAAACAATCGGCAAACAAACACAATACGGTTATCTTAACCTTCAAACAATCGGCAAACAAACACAATACGGTTATCTTAACCTTCAAACAATCGGCAAACAAACACAATACGGTTATCTTAACCTTCAAACAATCGGCAAACAAACACAATACGGTTATCTTAACCTTCAAACAATCGGCAAACAAACACAATACGGTTATCTTAACCTTCAAACAATCGGCAAACAAACACAATACGGTTATCTTAACCTTCAAACAATCGGCAAACAAACACAATACGGTTATCTTAACCTTCAAACAATCGGCAAACAAACACAATACGGTTATCTTAACCTTCAAACAATCGGCAAACAAACACAATACGGTTATCTTAACCTTCAAACAATCGGCAAACAAACACAATACGGTTATCTTAACCTTCAAACAATCGGCAAACAAACACAATACGGTTATCTTAACCTTCAAACAATCGGCAAACAAACACAATACGGTTATCTTAACCTTCAAACAATCGGCAAACAAACACAATACGGTTATCTTAACCTTCAAACAATCGGCAAACAAACACAATACGGTTATCTTAACCTTCAAACAATCGGCAAACAAACACAATACGGTTATCTTAACCTTCAAACAATCGGCAAACAAACACAATACGGTTATCTTAACCTTCAAACAATCGGCAAACAAACACAATACGGTTATCTTAACCTTCAAACAATCGGCAAACAAACACAATACGGTTATCTTAACCTTCAAACAATCGGCAAACAAACACAATACGGTTATCTTAACCTTCAAACAATCGGCAAACAAACACAATACGGTTATCTTAACCTTCAAACAATCGGCAAACAAACACAATACGGTTATCTTAACCTTCAAACAATCGGCAAACAAACACAATACGGTTATCTTAACCTTCAAACAATCGGCAAACAAACACAATACGGTTATCTTAACCTTCAAACAATCGGCAAACAAACACAATACGGTTATCTTAACCTTCAAACAATCGGCAAACAAACACAATACGGTTATCTTAACCTTCAAACAATCGGCAAACAAACACAATACGGTTATCTTAACCTTCAAACAATCGGCAAACAAACACAATACGGTTATCTTAACCTTCAAACAATCGGCAAACAAACACAATACGGTTATCTTAACCTTCAAACAATCGGCAAACAAACACAATACGGTTATCTTAACCTTCAAACAATCGGCAAACAAACACAATACGGTTATCTTAACCTTCAAACAATCGGCAAACAAACACAATACGGTTATCTTAACCTTCAAACAATCGGCAAACAAACACAATACGGTTATCTTAACCTTCAAACAATCGGCAAACAAACACAATACGGTTATCTTAACCTTCAAACAATCGGCAAACAAACACAATACGGTTATCTTAACCTTCAAACAATCGGCAAACAAACACAATACGGTTATCTTAACCTTCAAACAATCGGCAAACAAACACAATACGGTTATCTTAACCTTCAAACAATCGGCAAACAAACACAATACGGTTATCTTAACCTTCAAACAATCGGCAAACAAACACAATACGGTTATCTTAACCTTCAAACAATCGGCAAACAAACACAATACGGTTATCTTAACCTTCAAACAATCGGCAAACAAACACAATACGGTTATCTTAACCTTCAAACAATCGGCAAACAAACACAATACGGTTATCTTAACCTTCAAACAATCGGCAAACAAACACAATACGGTTATCTTAACCTTCAAACAATCGGCAAACAAACACAATACGGTTATCTTAACCTTCAAACAATCGGCAAACAAACACAATACGGTTATCTTAACCTTCAAACAATCGGCAAACAAACACAATACGGTTATCTTAACCTTCAAACAATCGGCAAACAAACACAATACGGTTATCTTAACCTTCAAACAATCGGCAAACAAACACAATACGGTTATCTTAACCTTCAAACAATCGGCAAACAAACACAATACGGTTATCTTAACCTTCAAACAATCGGCAAACAAACACAATACGGTTATCTTAACCTTCAAACAATCGGCAAACAAACACAATACGGTTATCTTAACCTTCAAACAATCGGCAAACAAACACAATACGGTTATCTTAACCTTCAAACAATCGGCAAACAAACACAATACGGTTATCTTAACCTTCAAACAATCGGCAAACAAACACAATACGGTTATCTTAACCTTCAAACAATCGGCAAACAAACACAATACGGTTATCTTAACCTTCAAACAATCGGCAAACAAACACAATACGGTTATCTTAACCTTCAAACAATCGGCAAACAAACACAATACGGTTATCTTAACCTTCAAACAATCGGCAAACAAACACAATACGGTTATCTTAACCTTCAAACAATCGGCAAACAAACACAATACGGTTATCTTAACCTTCAAACAATCGGCAAACAAACACAATACGGTTATCTTAACCTTCAAACAATCGGCAAACAAACACAATACGGTTATCTTAACCTTCAAACAATCGGCAAACAAACACAATACGGTTATCTTAACCTTCAAACAATCGGCAAACAAACACAATACGGTTATCTTAACCTTCAAACAATCGGCAAACAAACACAATACGGTTATCTTAACCTTCAAACAATCGGCAAACAAACACAATACGGTTATCTTAACCTTCAAACAATCGGCAAACAAACACAATACGGTTATCTTAACCTTCAAACAATCGGCAAACAAACACAATACGGTTATCTTAACCTTCAAACAATCGGCAAACAAACACAATACGGTTATCTTAACCTTCAAACAATCGGCAAACAAACACAATACGGTTATCTTAACCTTCAAACAATCGGCAAACAAACACAATACGGTTATCTTAACCTTCAAACAATCGGCAAACAAACACAATACGGTTATCTTAACCTTCAAACAATCGGCAAACAAACACAATACGGTTATCTTAACCTTCAAACAATCGGCAAACAAACACAATACGGTTATCTTAACCTTCAAACAATCGGCAAACAAACACAATACGGTTATCTTAACCTTCAAACAATCGGCAAACAAACACAATACGGTTATCTTAACCTTCAAACAATCGGCAAACAAACACAATACGGTTATCTTAACCTTCAAACAATCGGCAAACAAACACAATACGGTTATCTTAACCTTCAAACAATCGGCAAACAAACACAATACGGTTATCTTAACCTTCAAACAATCGGCAAACAAACACAATACGGTTATCTTAACCTTCAAACAATCGGCAAACAAACACAATACGGTTATCTTAACCTTCAAACAATCGGCAAACAAACACAATACGGTTATCTTAACCTTCAAACAATCGGCAAACAAACACAATACGGTTATCTTAACCTTCAAACAATCGGCAAACAAACACAATACGGTTATCTTAACCTTCAAACAATCGGCAAACAAACACAATACGGTTATCTTAACCTTCAAACAATCGGCAAACAAACACAATACGGTTATCTTAACCTTCAAACAATCGGCAAACAAACACAATACGGTTATCTTAACCTTCAAACAATCGGCAAACAAACACAATACGGTTATCTTAACCTTCAAACAATCGGCAAACAAACACAATACGGTTATCTTAACCTTCAAACAATCGGCAAACAAACACAATACGGCTATCTTAACCTTCAAACAATCGGCAAACAAACACAATACGGTTATCTTAACCTTCAAACAATCGGCAAACAAACACAGTACGGTTATCTTAACCTTCAAACAATAGGCAAACAAACACAATACGGTTATCTTAACCTTCAAACAATAGGCAAACAAACACAATACGGTTAGTAAGGTTAATGCTACCATGGACATATATCTTCAAGAGAAATAAACTTTCTTATAATCTTATCGATGAAATACAGTTGCCGCTAACTGTTGATCACATTGCGACTAATGTTTCGTTTGACGACCATACATGTAAATGAAAGCATCTGTGAAAAATATATTGGAAGAAAACCTGTAAATCAATAGTGTTTTAAGAAGCGCGACCATCATAATGACCGATATAAACATTTAACACTAGCACGGATGACGTTTTATGTTCTGTTCCTTATATTGTTTTACGGCCCGCCGATATTGTTAGTAATTTAGGGTCAATTCTCAACACTAACAGTCAAGTGAAGGCAGTATCAACTGATCATAGGGCCAATCAACAGCCATTTAACAGTACCAGCTCTCTAAATCGGTCATACTTTGGGCATGTTGTAAGGCCACCACCTCAGCCAATTATTTCTGACAACAAGCTATTATAATCAATACAGCCAAAACGAAAGAGCAAAGCTTGAGAAAACATAAAATTATTGTGTTGGGTGTGGTGTGGCTTTCCCAACACAATATTTTTATGTTTTCTCAAGCCACACCAATTGAGGTTTTCTCTTCGCTCCAGATAAGTGAAAAAGCTTGCTCTGTTGGTGACCCATATATATGCATTGCCGCCTACGGCCGAACAGTCTGGTGTTGCAGACCAGTGGATCATGAAACATGGAGGGCGAGGCTACTACAACAGGAATTACAATTCAATTCAGTAATTTTATTGCTTATTTGAAGTTACACTTGGAGGCAAATAAAACAACAAATATACGAAGAAACTGCAATAATAAACAATATATAAACTTACACAGAAGCCAGGCCCCACACTCCTCAGCTCAAGTGACTGTTTTATGAATAAGCATGAGTCAAGTATAAGTTGAATATTGTCTGAAGATAAAATACATGTATGTGTATAGTATAGAATAGTTTTGAATATATTTACTTAAATAGTCCTTTCTCAGCTATGCATTATAGCCACACCTAAATAAAAGTTGTTCTTTTTTTTCTAGAACAAGACATTTTTACATACTTTTTGCTCTCTAGAGGTTTTACATATTTGTTGTTGTTTAACATTTTTGAAACGGGTAAGATCAAATAAATGTCATCTCACTGAACCAACAGGCTAAAGATGTTGATAGTATATTCCTGGTTTTCTTATTTCTCCCGACTAAGTGATGTTACCGTTGTTTGTAGGGGCCTGCTGTTGTTGGGGAGAAAGTGTCTTATTTAAATCGTACCTAGATGAATGAAAGTGCATTGAATACTCTCTCTGATAATACGAACATATAACATAGAAATGAATTAATCATACGTATAACTAGACATGACATTATCATATATTTCTACTTCTTATCGGTCGTTGCTTGACAACAGACGAGGTGGCCGAGTGGTTAAGGCGATGGACTGCTAATCCATTGGGGTCTCCCCGCGTGGGTTCGAATCCCATCCTCGTCGGTTATGATTACTTTTACACATATTTTTTCCACTCTTAATTGCGCATAAAAACCTTTCCTGGTCTCGGACAGTACGATATTGTTAAATCGAACTATTTCAGTTACTAGGTCTGTAGCGACTTTCCTTCATGTCAGATGAAAGTGGCTCGACGTAGATATTCCTTTTATGCCATGCTCAACTGGGCGACCTTTTGTACATATTTTGTGAAACAAAAACTGCAAAAACAAATTATCCTATGAATTTGTGACGTCAGAATTTGTTTATAGATTAAACGTATTTCATATCGAAATGTTTGTTATAAAGTTATCACGCGGTAAAGCAGCCTCACTACAGATAAGTAACGATCGTAAATTAGAAAAAAGGGACAAACTAATATACTTAATATACGAAATAGGCTATCGATTTTAACTCCCCATTGTATGACACACAGCTGTCAAGTAAACTTCTTTCATAAGTGTGTTCCATTTCGGATGCTTAGTCGGTCAACTTCACGTAACAGGACCAAATGAGATTTTAACACGATTCTAGATCAATTCTTAATCGAAAAAAATATTCATTTCATGACATTAGCGTATCAATTTTCAGGGTGTGCTTGTACGGCAGTTTCCTTACTTATGATAAAAAGCATCAAATATTATTTTGTGTGATCGTAAAGAATTTATTTACATAGTATTGCGTGTAATATAGCCCATCTCCAGCCCTTTGCTTACAGCCCAGTGGGTACACATCGCTCTCACTCACTTGAACCCCTCTGGACCCCAGTCCGACAACCTTATATCAAACAAACATAGTTAGAACTGAGAGAAAGGCATCTGGCTAAGTATCGCAGATGTTTTATCAAACTTTTACTTTCTACACAAACAATATACGCGTTAAACGTGTCGCAACGTTTCAAGATCTACTTGTCCCTTTTTAATTTGTCAAGCTATAACTGAGTGAGCGATTTGTATTTTTTACCTGTACAACAATTTGACGAAACTGTATATATGAAACGATGCGACACGTTTAATACGTACATTGTTTGTGTAGAAAGTAAAACTTTGATATCAAATGTTTCCAAACTGATTAATCTTATTGAAGATCGCAGATGTTTGAATTATTGACCTTTGACAGTCATGTTATATTCTACTTGAACAGGAACCTATAATATAATACACAGTTTTACTGGTGAACATTGTTTCCAACAAAAAGTGAGATTAATAGCTTTTCTTAACAATTATCTGTCAGGTTTCCCTACCAACAAGTGATATTATAGTAACGTTTTACTATAAATCCCTATTGCTGCCACCAATGTTACGTTTTCTATAAATCCCAAGTGCTGCCACCAGTGTAACGTTTTCTATAAATCTCTAGTGCTGCCACCAGTGTAACGTTTTCTATAAATCCCTAGTGCTGCCACCAGTGTAACGTTTACTATAAATCCCTATTGCTGCCACCAGTGTAACGTTTTCTATAAATCCCAAGTGCTGCCACCAGTGTAACGTTTTCTATAAATCCCTAGTGCTGCCACCAGTGTAACGTTTTCTATAAATCCCTGGTGCTGCCACCAGTGTAATGTTTCCTATAAATCCCTAGTGCTGCCACCAGTGTTATCTTTTCTATAAATCCCTAGTGCTGCCACCAGTGTAATGTTTTCTATAAATCCCTAGTGCTGCCACCAGCGTAACGTTTTCTATAAATCCCTAGTGCTGCAACCAGCGTGACGTTTTCTATAAATCCCTATTGCTGCCACCAGTGTTATGTTTTCTATAAATCCCTAGTGCTGCCACCAGTGTAATGTTTTCTATAAATCCCTAGTGCTGCCACCAGTGTAACGTTTTCTACAAATCCCTAGTGCTGCCACCAGTGTAACGTTTTCTATATATCCCTAGAACTTCTGGGTCCAAATACACAAGAAAAGAGTTAAGAAAAAGACAGCATGTCGAAAAGGATGTAGGAATACCAAGGGTGGGAGTATAGATCATACTATCGCTTAATCCTTTGGTATTCCTAAATCTAAGTTAATTGCGCCTGGTGATTTTCCAATATTAGCTATACTTTCTTATATCTCCCTTTATCACTCTCTCTCTTTCCCTCTCCATTTCGCTCTCCCCCTTTAGCTTTCTCACTTCTCCTCCTGTTTTATATATATGTACTATTTGTTCAGTTCATGGGGAAAATGTATTAAATCATGGAATTTAAAGTCATTATTTTAGACTTACAAATAAAACTAAAATAAGACTTGATATGTATTCAATATAAGTGAATGCACAGACGAGGTGTTTAAAAATGGCAGTTTCTACTCCTGCTTAACGCTCAGCAAATTAGGAGTGGGACGACTGGTTCGCCCGTTGTCAGTATAATGTGACCGGGTGGGGCGTCCTGCTGGGTGTCGTCGGCAGTATGTTTCAGTGAGGTAGCACTATAAAGTCGGCATCAGTTCCGCGCTATTACAAGAAGACAAACACGAACATATCGCAGCCTCCCAAAATACACACACATACACTACACGCATGCATCTTGCACACAGGGGAGGCCGTCCTTAAATGACCTTAGCTGTTAATAGGACGTTAAACAAAATCAAACAAACAAACAAACAAAAAAAGTGGCCGAGTGGTTGCTAATCTATTGGGGTCTCCCCGCGTGGGTTCGAATCCCATCCTCGTCGTTCAAACTTTTCTTACACTAATTTCTTTTTATAACATAAACATTTTGTACTGGGTTGTATTATGTTTGGGGTACTGAGTTTCCGTCATGTTAACTGGAACGGGAACAAGTTTTAGATTAGCTAATCATACGATCAAAGACTGGAAAAAATACCGCGAAATGTTGGCCTTTACCGTGACCTGCTGATGTTTTTTCCCTATTCCTAATGACGCATCATCGGCCGGTGGTATTACAAATGTCACATATCGAAAATAAATGTTATGATGCAGTTATACTGCATAGCAGTACAAAATACAAAAAGATGAATATATTCAGTATGAAAATATTCAAGCAGATCTGAACAATAATTCGTTACATCACTCCTTTGTAGGCCTGTGATATACTTATTGGTGATGTTTTTCTTGTTTTGTCAAAAGAAATAATTTCAGGTATCACATATTGTAGAGGAATGTTCGTTCTTGATTATTACGCTATTAGTTTTAGTATTAGTCCATCATACAGTTATTCACTGGGCGGGTATACAATACCAGGCCAGGACGTTTTGTCCCTTGGTACTGGTGACACCTAGTTGTACTATTGCCGATGGCCTCTGTTGAAAGTTCACTTGGATTTTCCCAGTATCTGGAGCTAATATTCTGGTATATTGCATACCCAACTAGATAAATAACTGTGTGCTATTTATATTACCAACCTATCAGTAAACACGTTTGTCTTGGTTGCAAAGCTGATATCCTGGAGTCACTAATTTCCAATATAACGATATAAGCTACCATGCGAGACTAATGTTAATACGCAGGCTGCGTCTGCCTAATGAGGCGTGCTAGTTAGAAAGGCGACATCAATTGAGCCTCTAGATACTAGGAACTAGATACAAGCCAGTTATCTTTTCCGCTTCATATACAGTTTTACATTCGAGTTAACATACATCGTATAAAAGTATTTAGTCTTGTCATGGAAGGAACAAAAGCTTTTGCAATATTATTGGTGATTTATTTTATTGATTTTGGGCAATGTCTAATTATTTAGCAGACATCAAGTATTCTGGTTATTTTCAATAGCAGCAAAAGTATAAAATTTCCTATTAGGCGAACAATTTTCACCCGTCTGTATAAGATTTGTTTATTAAACTTCCATGTAAGTTTTGGATGTGTTCAAATAGACCCGTGCTATAAATCATACAGAAACAACATGGCTCTGTTCAGATTCTCACTCTAACGTACTGTTAGTATGCTATTTTATAATACAGATACACGATGAAAAATATCGTAATTCTATATGAAACCGATGATTGTTTTTCTTTATTTCGTCATAACTGGAAAGAGGTATGGCGGAAAACTGCCCGTATTTCCCTAAGTCGGCATTTATGAAAACGGGGAAAAAAATTAAGGAGTTAAACATTTCGTGTAGCAAAAATGCATACAAAAGGAATTTTTAAACGGCTGAGATATTAGGTATTGCTAATATGATACTGCAAATATAGCCATATACACTATATCTATGAAAGTGATGCGGTTTCCCGGACTTAAATAATACTTTCAACACTTTCCCATCCAAGGACCAACTTTTGAATATTAATTTTCTGACCGTGATGTAATATGCAAAAACAAATCGTATTACGGAAAATTGGTCCTCCTTTTGGAAAGTGCTCAAAATAATGAAAAACAAGGGTGATCAAGTTTCTCTAAACTGCGACAGGTGTGTCTCGGGTTAAATCAGTTTGTAATTGCCAATATGTTTATAAATATTGAGGCATGTGATCATTTTCCTTAATAAGGCAATAGTTTTTTCAACTCGATGGAAATTTTTTTTTACATTTTAATAACATACCTATTGATTTATCAGTTTCATTAGTAATAATTTCGTGACTATTTCTATCGAAGCATGTCAACAAATCCCTGTACACGTGTACAGTACAGCTACGCTTATGTCGTACAATTTTACCACATACTATAGAGTATGCAGTGTAGGGTCTTTATTCTTTTAATTTAATGGTTTGAAATCGAGCGGTTTCAGTATGCGATGAGCATATATAATTACTGAGAGCTTGGTGTGAATTAATCAAATTAACTTAATGATGGGACGGCACATGTGGGTGATGTACGAGTTTACACGTAATGAGTGTGTGCTGTTAAAGAAATGCATATATATCTTGGCGAGTGTGCAAATATTTGCATATATCCGATCGGCCTATGTTGAAAATTATATATGTTGAGTATGTGAACGTGTATTACCCACACGTTGTGTGCGATTGTGGAGTCAAGAGGGTGTGCGTGCGTGTATGCGTGTATATTTGTAACATATTCACTTAATAATAAAAGATCTGTATGTGTATACATTGTATGTGTTAATGAAATCAGTATTTAGTGTATGAATTATGTAGTATTCGAATGTGAAATATATATTACGTAAATGTACCTGCAAGTAAGTGTTGTCATATATCTCATGTCGGGACTCAAGTGGATGGTTGTGTCCAGTCTACTTACCAAACTATGTATAAACTATTGTTATTTTTCCCCATTTTTTTTATCAATGTAATGTCAAGTGTTCTCTATGCTAGCGTCTCCCAACCTAGATGGCAAGGTGATCAGAGTCTTACACGAAGGAGAGGAATGACAGGAGAAAGACTTCCACGGCATGGGAGTGATGGACATATTGATCAGTTGAAGGAATATGAGTGTCTGTATAGTATTGCTACCTGTGCCGTCTGGTTGGGGGGATGCTTGCCTAATGACAGTCTGCCACCATTTCAAATAGTAACAGAAAACTTTTATATTGGCTGGCCCCACTTCCCCGTCCCTATTTTCTCTGTTCCTATAATCACAACTCAAACTTATAATGTACATTATGACTCACCTGTGCATAAATGTTCATTGTCGACACACGCACAGGAACATGAATCGCTTTACTTGTAATATAAAAAAAATAGGGGTCTCCTATACTAATATATACAAAGGGATATAACGACAGACTGAAATCCGTTACCCCCTTTTCTCTTTCAGCTCGTGTCAATCACAAATCTTTGTCCATATTAGATATACCTCGGTTGAATATTGAAGACAATTGATTTATTTACAAAATGAAACCATACTTACGACTGTCTGACATATAGTTATCCACTGACATTGCTTTAAAGTCGCAATTACACCATTAAATTGCGACCGAACCAAATTCTATACTCACGAGAAATGACCAAGTTTCGCGGATAAACACGATAAATATATCCAAGGAATGGTTTAAATCCTTATTTAATAGAGGGCGGAGCTCTCTCACGGGCCCGAAGGGCCCGTGAGAGCAAAGCTCTCCCTATAANCGCCAGTCGCACGCGCTGTAGTCTCCGCCATCTTGATCTCGAAACAAGTTCTCGTTTGCCGAATCTCGAACAAACGTTACATTTTTGTAAGATTTAAAACTTATATCTAACTATAGGATACTTAAATATTTGATTTGGTTAAAGATGTTAATTCTCTTGACATAACGTTACCGGCTACATTGCTCTAGTTCTGAATGGTCGAAAAAGTATTGTATCGGCAGTGTAGTCTCGTTCAATCAGACGCTTGCACAGACAACAAGAGTCTGGTTGAACGAGACTATCACGCAGAGTTACGGTCCTTGCACTCCCTACGACAACTCTGGGTAGAGATTGCAGTGGTATATATTTAGAAAACGGAATATCAACAAAACAGCGTGCTGGTTGTCAACAAAAAGGGAGTTTATCACAGTGAAGCAAAATGATAGGACAAAAAAAACCATACCAGTATTTTCATAAGAATTTTTTTATTGATATTTTGCATGAAAAAAATAGACTGAAGAAAAAAATTGAATCCATATTGTAACATTCTCATTTTTGATTACTATTTCACAACTATTTTTTATTCATAAAAGAAAATCTGCTGTTTTACAAATCTGGGCGATTAAAAAATATATTTACAGTTTTATGTGCTGAACTGATTCAATTTCTAATTGAGGAAACAATACATTTTCTCTATTGCTAAAACTATACATAAAGCAGAGACATATGAAGCATATAGTCAGTAAGTTGCTGAAACAAATGTATTCATCCACAATATAAATATGATATATAGATCTATTGACTCTCTTGGCTGCAATGATGGGTATTGAAAAATGACAAAAATTGTGATTTCGCATATGCTTCTTATTTTAATAGAAACTTCATTAAATCCAGTTTTTATAGCATTGAACAAATTAATTTTTACACATAAATAGCACAAAAATTGTAAAATACTTTGCATAAATTATCTCTGGATACAATATTTATAAATCATTGAAGTTAATTTTGAAGTATTCCAAAGGGCTTATTCGTAAAGATATATATATATGTATATCTTTTCGTGGATATCAGATAACTATGCTATTATACATGATGAACAATATCCATCCTAAAATGTTTTATTTCAATGTCTTTGTAGAATATGCTGCACTTGATTTTTGCAATGGATTCAAGAGGTGCAAATTCAAATACTTATATAGAGTCTAATGAACCTTTCGCATTCTCACATTAATGTCATGTCATCATACGCCTAGGTGGAAAACTTAAAGATATCAAACATATTGTCAGCCAAAAAGAAATCAAGAAAAGAAACTTAACTGTAATATACACTGTATAGCTATACATATAGGTCTGCTTTAGTAATTTAACACATCACTCAATGCTTGAAAGAGTACAGATACATTTACAGTACAACCTGGCTCCGCCCTCACTAACGGCCGTGCCGTAAAACATATTATCCTCAATCCAATACATGTGCTGCCCGCTTCTCTGAATACTACGTCGATCAGTTTCTACACATGACAAGCGGTATATCGGGATTTTTCCCCTCGCACACCTGCATTACACAGCAGCAGTCGACAAATAGGCGCCATTTTCTTTCGAATTATTTTACGCTCCGCACAGAATGATGTCCCGCCCTATCAGTGGCGGAAAACAAATGAGGTAACATTTTTGGAGTAGTTTCCCTTTCGCATACATACAGGTAGCCAATGATAGGGCGGGACATCATTCNGGGGAAAATCCCCATATACCACTTGTCATGTGTAGAAACTGATCGACGTAGTATTTCAGAGAAGCGGGCAGCACATGTATTGGATTGAGGATATTAAATAAGGATTTAAACCATTCCTTGGATATATTTATCGAGTTTATCCGCGAAACTTGGTCATTTCTCGTGAGTATAGAATTTGGTTCGGTCGCAATTTAATGGTGTAATTGCGACTTTAAAGCAATGTCAGTGGATAACTATATGTCAGACAGTCGTAAGTATGGTTTCATTTTGTAAATAAATCAATTGTCTTCAATATTCAACCGAGGTATATCCAATATGGACAAAGATTTGTGATTGACACGAGCTGAAAGAGAAAAGGGGGTAACGGATTTCAGTCTGCCGTTATATCCCTTTGTATATATTAGTATAGGAGACCCCTATTTTTTTATATTACAAGTAAAGCGATCCATGCCCCTGTGGTTTGCACATTATAATTTATTCATGAATTCCGGGTACTGATTCGCTATTCTACTAAATGTTTGTGTTACATATTTGATAATGGATAATTCTTTTATGTGTCATAGATCAAGAATAGCGATCGGTACCTTTCATTCTAAGGTCTACGGAAGATGTGTGATGAAGTCATTTATCACTTTTCGATTTGGTGTAAATTCTTGGTTAAAACTACTTCATCGATTGCATAGCTATCGTATTTGGTTGATTATTCAGTTAAATAATATATTTATTTCTTGTTTCCGAAATTTCGAGTTTTCAGTGATTTTGTTAATGCTATTACTACAGTAAATGGAGTCCAATCCTGGTCCGAGAGTTGGCGAGCTTTCTATATTTGATTTAAATATTAGGAGCGTTAGACACAAATTAGACTATATTGAGGACATAGTAGATGAGACAATGTGTGTCTTACCGAAACTCATTTAGATGATCAGGTTACTACTAATGATTTATGTATTGATGGTTTATTATTCTCCCTTCTGACTTGATAGAAATTTTGCTGGGGTGGTAAATTGGTTTATATAAATACCTTTAGAAAGTTGATCGTTTGCCAGAATTGGAATATCCTGGTGATGAGGTAATATGGACAAAAATTAGCCTACCCCACTCGACTTACATTATCGGAACAGCTTATAGACCAGAAAGCTCTATCCTACCGTTTTGGGAAAATTTAAGGTCATCTATAAATAATGCTCTTGATATCTCTCCTAATGTTATACATGTAGTAACAGGGGGACTTAAATGTTGTCTTCTTCACTGCTTCAAATAATCACGTTCTTTTTGACATCATTACTCCTTTTCACTATCTAATGTTATAAAAGATCCTACTCGTACTGGACGTACTAGATCTAGCTTACTAGATCCTATACTACTATCTGACTCTATTTCTTGTATTGACTCTTCTGTAATTTCTGTTGATAGATCATTAAGTGACCATGATGGTTGTACTGCTTCGATTAATCTTCCTTGGTCTTTTTAAACCAGTCTATAAACGTAAGGTTTGGCAGTACAAGAGTGCAAATTTTGAAAAAAATAATGAACTTATATCTAATCATAATTGGATAGAAACTTTTTATAATTGTGACTCAGTTAATTTAGCATGTGATCGATTTACGAACATTTATCTATCTTTTGCCAATGAATGTATTCCTAATAAAGAAGTAAATATAAAACCTAATGATAAGCCATGGATGACCTCTGAGCTTGAAAAAACTTAAGAATTAGGGATAGATTACATAAAATAGCGAGGTTAACCAAACGTTTGGTAGATATCAATAATTTTAAATCACAGCGAAACAAAGTTAATAATTTGAAAAAGCATGCACGTATTACTTTTTATGAAAATGTTTATGATATTAATGATGGGTACTCATCTTCTGATCCTAAGTCTTATTGGAAATTAATTAAAAGGTTAATTAAAACGTCTGATACTTCACAACCTATACCTTCCTTAGCCGATCCTATTACTTATGACATAGTTACTAGAGATGCAGATACAGCTGAATTATTAAATAACTATTTTTGTAGTTTTACTAGAGAAGATGACAGTAACACGGATGTTCCGATTATTGAGCCAAAAACTGACAAACAAATTAGTTCAATTAGATTACATTCAACTGAAATACGCGATGTTCTACAGATATTGAAGCTCGGCAAGGCCTCGGGTGGGGATGGAATCAGCCACCATATGCTAAGAAATACTGCTTGCACAGTTTCTACTTCGCTCGAAATAATATTTAATATTTCCTTATCAACAGGGTTATCCAAATAAATGGAAATTAGCTAATATCATGCTATTGTTTGAAAAGGGTGACAGACATTCTCCTTCGAATTATAGACCAATTACCTTGCTGTCCACTGTTGGTAAAGTTTTTGAAAGAGTGATTTTTAAACATTTGTACAACTACTTTACAGAAAATGCTTTGTTTTACAAATATCAGTCTGGTTTTATGCTTGGTCATTCTACAGTGTATCAACTCATTGATATATATCACCAAATTTGTATTGCTCTTGAAGAAAAAAAACATACGTGTGTTGTGTTCTGCGACATATCCAACGCTTTTGATAGGGTTTGGCATAGAGGTCTTGTAGTGAAGTTAAAATCGTACGGGATTTCAGGTGAATTGCTTATGTGGTTAGAAAAATATTTGTCTCAGAGACTCCAAAAGGTATTTTTAAACAGTTCATATTCTTCTGTAGGTCTAATTGAGGCAGGGGTTCCGCAAGGCTCTATTCTTGGCCCACTTTTATTTCTTATATTTATTAATGACATGGCAGATATTTTTGAATCAACGTCTCGTCTTTTTGCAGACGATACATCATTACTTAAGTCATCTTCACATAAACAAATCAGTACTGTGAATGTCGAGCAGGTGCCCGTACTGTTGGATGCTGCCCACACGTAGCCATGGTATTGTGGTATTTATGTTTTGCTCGACATGCGGATTATCGCCCGAGACCGGATACTTTCTCAGAACTCATTGTGAATGCTGCCGATTTACCGAACGCAGGTAGTAATGATGAAAATTAAATCCGTTCAAAACTTTTTCGTATAGATTGCACGATCTTGTATTACATATAAGCGTATAATTTGTTATAAATCAAAATAAATAACGTAAAATAAGCATTGTGTTGAGCCTTTATCGTTAAACGCATGTATTAATAGCCATGGCCTTAAATTCGTCTGTTTACAATAATCTATTGCTAGACACGGGATTCCGATATTGCTACCTGTATAAAAATACATGAGAACGCGTCTTAACAGTGCACGATTGGTGCGCACACTAGCGTAATATAGCTTTGGGGAAATAGGCATAGCAAGCCGCCAAAATAAGTATCATTTATTGTTTGATATCCAAAAGAAGTAATATGTGTTGTTTGAAATCTTCAAATAATTATCCTGTGTTGATTGACAAGAACCACAATTACAGATATCCTGTGATTGATATCTCAAATCAAGTATCCTATGATGGTTGATATCACAGAAGGCAACTATATTGTTTTCACTGATATCACTAAAACAGGTAGCCTGTCTTGATTGATATGCGTATGATTCACGTGTCTCCCCAATATATGCCTACGTGATTACCAAGATTCAAGATTTTTCAAGATTTTTTTTATTACGCTCTGACACACAAA